>NC_081288.1:72008823-72162115 GCF_030490865.1 Poecile atricapillus
TGAGGTACATTCAAGACTGCTGTACACAAAAGGGGCTAGGACAGACTTCTCTGGCTGGCCTTGATCTCACATGGGCCCATCTCTAATCTGCACCTAAAACACTTGGATTACCTGCTTTCCTTGGTATACAAAAGAACTGTCATTCTGGTCCTGAAGCGCAAAGGTGAAATGTGAATTTTATGTCCAAAATTCAAGACATGTAAGGATAGGTGCCAGAAGCAAGCTGCCAGGACAGATGGGTGTGCTTGCACGTGACCTCTTTTGGGCTTTCCTCTCACATGCTCCTGAAACGCTGGAGGTACGTGAAAGCCTTGAGAGTCCTAGGAGAAGCAGGCAGGGCAAGGCAAGATGAAGAAATTTGGCAAAAAGAGGGGTATTGAATTCCAGGTGGGGGACGAGTGAGCAAGGGAATGCAAGGCAAGGGAGAGGAGAGGTTCAAAGGTACGCCAAGAAAAGTGGTGGCTTTGCAGGCAAGACAAGGAGAGGCAAGCAAGGCAATGAGAGTCCTAGAAGGAGAAGGAAATGAAAGATTGGAGCTGGACAAAGGGGAAGGGAAACTGGACAAAGTGGCAAGGGGGATGGGTGGTGCAAGCACTGGACTGGTAGGAAGGGCAAGGGAAAGACATGGATGGGTCAGGAAGGAAGAGGAAAACAATGGCCAGGAATGACAAAGAAATGCAAGGTTGGATAGGAAAGGAAAGGCAAGGCAATGTAGGGAAGGGGTAGGCCAGACAATGGGTGTCTTAAGAGGAAAAGTATGCATAGCAAGGCCAAGAGAAAAGCGGTAAAGAAGTTAGCGTGGGGGATAGGTGAGTGTAGCTGAGAAAGAAAGAAACAAAGTGGCCTCATTCAGTTTGTATGTATGTATGTGTGTGTGAAGTTTGCAGGATGTAAAGCAGAAGAAAGCAGTGCCTTGATGGTGGAGTGAAAGGATGCTTTTGAATACACGTGGCAAGGTCCAAGCAAACTATTTGTCTTGGCACATCTGTGTCCATAAACTCTTAGTTTAGATTCAGACTGTAAGCCGGACAGAGAACACCCCTAAAATTACAGCTGAGCAAGAAAGCAGGTCGCATCAGCATGTTTTTAAAGGAAGCAGTTTTTTTTGTGTGAGAAGAAAATGGACATATGAGACTCCAGCAGTATCGACGTTCAGCTTAGAAGCAAAGTGCAATGATTCCGTACAAACTCTGAAAATGAAACGCAGCAATAAAAAGGCAATGGGACATGTCAGCGAAAGCTTTGTGGCCAAGCAGGGTGAGATGTTTGAAGCAGAACCACAGTTTGGTTTCACTAAGGATCCATCATGGTGGATTGCAAACATGTGCCAAGACAACACATATTCTGCAGCTGTTGCAGCTCTCCGCAGGAACACTAGCGCTTTCCCTTAGGCTCTAAAATGCAGAGAAATGGCCTGCGCAGCGCAGAAGCTATTTGTGCTGCTTGTACACCTCTTCCAACCCTCAGTGGAAACTATTGCGCCTCCTTTAGACTCTGAGATCAGAGAACACAATGGTAGAGGCAGTGTGGAGAATGGAAGGAGAGAGTGATGTTTGATGAGTGAGTTTGATGTGACTTATGTGGAGCACGCAGAAAATGTAGCCCCGTACTGGTTTTTACACCTGGAGCCTATTTCTGTAAGACATTTCAGGTGGACATTTTTGATCAAGAAGCCAGAGTGAAAAATTGACAGCAGCGTCTCTCTGGGAAAGAAAAAGCAGCAAGGCGTCGTGTTGCCATTTAAATGCTGCTATAAGAAGGGCGTACTTTAGCAGCATCTCTCTTGACACTTCTATCTGTGTAATCTCTAGCTGCTTGGACACAGCGACACTGAAAATAATTGTACTGCAAATACCAAGTTACACAGGGAAAAAGGGTAGGTCAGCAAATGCCTTCTGTCCTGGCACATCTCTCAGTCAGAACTCCAGCTGAAAAATTTTGCTGTAATGATGGACTTTGCCACTTGGAGAGAATTTATATAGTTGGGAAGAAGCATTCAAAGCCCTAGTGCATTTTGTCTATTTTGCGGACTGCAAAGGCACTATAAAGGCCAGCACTAGCTTTTTGTTGGACTTTTTCTTTTTGAGTAGCTGCTGGACGTTTTGAAGCGGTTTGGGATCTGCTAGAGTGCAAGGTAATACATAGAGTTTGAGGAAAGTGATATACACATTTTATATCTCCAGGGAGGTGGATGCAGTTCAGTGTGTGCGAGTTACATGTTGAGCAGCTGATCACACAGAAAAGAAGAGGCTGCGCTGCAATTGCCTTTTCATTTGCAGCTTATAAACTGCACAGCCCACAATGAAACAATTCCACTTCCTTCTGTGCTACATACAGGATCACATTCTCTCAGTCTCTAAGAGCCAGGACCCCCAGCGGAGCTCTTCCCTGCGCTGCTCCTACACCAATGAGGCCGGAGCCGCAAACAGCTTGGCTTTTTCCCTGGCACCGTCTGCCAGCGCTCATCAAAATACCACACCGATGGCGCTGTCGACTAACAAAAGAAGGAAACGCACCGAGGCCAGCTCCAAAGGACAGAGCCGAGTTGGAAACGTCCCTGCTCTCAATTAACTGTGCCAGGAAAAAAAGACTTTGCTGATCTTCCCCCTCCAAGTGTGCAAACACTTTTGCACCACACTCAAAAGGCACACGAAATCCTCTGCCCTACACAAACATTTTCACTCTCGCAGAATCCGGTAACAAACTCAAAGACATCCGCTCAACAAATGTGCCAGCTGAGAGAGAAAGTTCTTTGCTGCCTACAATTTCAACTTCACCATCAAACAATGAACACACACCCTGCTATTGGCACTTTTCTTTTCAGCTCTACGCTCCTAAGCTTTCAGTCTCAGAGTCAAGATCCAAGCAGCATGGCAACAGGGACTACTCACACACTAAAGCTACAAGGACAAAAAGCTCAACAACTTGCTGTCTAGATTCCCACTGGTCAGTTCAACAGCTCTAACCCACAGGGAAACCTCTTGGGAAAAACCTTTAAATTCACTGAGACCACCCAAAGTGCCCATCCAAACTTAATTTCTTTGCCAAAGAGAAGAACAAGAGCTCATTTCAAGAGAAAGGGCATCCCCTCCTCCAAAATCAAAACATCCAGTGACTGTATCCCATACAATGGTGTCAGAACACTCTTACTAGAGGCAGACCAGCCTTCCAAAGATGGATACTGACTCAATGACTGTACAAATTGAGGGAGTGCTTCCAAATATGCCGGCACAAGAAGCTGCTGTCGTCCTCGAGCTGCGCGACACAGCTTCTTATCTGCACCTCCAACTCTGGGGCTACGTGCTTTCCTTCCCATGAGAAAGCATTGCCATTCTCCTTCAGGAACTTACCAAGCCAAACTGTATGCCATGTCCTGTACTATGTCCAACAATGGGCTCCTGCACAGAAGGGTCAACGACATAAATATCTTGCTGGACTATACCTCCTCATGGTACCTTTAACGCCTGCCCTATTACATTGTCACTATATCTTTTTACTTGCCAAGGAAAGGCACTCAGAGTCACTTGGGCCTTGCCTTGCCTTTGATGCTGTGGCTAGTCTACTCTTGTTTTGCTTGCTTGCTTATGTGTGTGCCTTGCCTGGCAAGACCTAGAAAGACCTTCCTTGCTTTGCTTTGCTTGCCTACCGCTCTTTGCAATGCAAACCAAGTGTAGGCGCAATTGTAGGCAAGTCAAGGGAGAAGCTGACAAGGCTGGAGCCATGAGGGGCAAGCAAATGGAGTGGTGGGTGAGAGAAGGCCCAGAACTTCTAGGCAAGGATGGGCACAGGAAGGCCAGGCAGAAACAGGAAGGCCTAGGCAAGGCTAGGTTTCCCTGGAGGAAAGCTGTAGGCAGGTCAAGTGTGGGTGTAGGCACTGGAGGGAGTGCAAGGCTAGGGAGGCAAGGCAGGGCAAGGCAAGGAAACTTTTGGGTCACCAAGGCAAGACAAATGAGAGGTACATTCAAAGACTGCTGGTACACAAAAGGGGCTAGACAGACTTCTCTGGCTGGCCTTGATCTCACATGGGCCATCTCTAATCTGCACCTAAAACACTTGGATTACCTGCTTTCCTTGGTATACAAAAGAACTGTCATTCTGGTCCTGAAGCGCAAAGGTGAAATGTGAATTTTATGTCCAAAATTCAAGACATGTAAGGATAGGTGCCAGAAGCAAGCTGCCAGGACAGATGGGTGTGCTTGCACGTGACCTCTTTTGGGCTTCCTCTCACATGCTCCTGAAACGCTGGAGGTACGTGAAGCCTTGAGAGTTCCTAGGAGAAGCAGGCAGGGCAAGGCAAGATGAAGGAAATTTGGCAAAAAGAGGGGTATTGAATTCCAGGTGGGGGACGAGTGAGCAAGGAATGCAAGGCAAGGGAGAGGAGAGGTTCAAAGTAACGCCAAGAAAAGTGGTGGCTTTGCCAGGCAAGACAAAGGAGAGGCAAGCAAGGCAATGAGAGTCCTAGAAGGAGAAGGAAATGAAAGATTGGAGCTGGACAAAGGGGAAGGGAAACTGGACAAAGTGGCAAGGGGGATGGGTGGTGCAAGGCACTGGACTGGTAGGAAGGGCAAGGGAAAGACATGGATGGGTCAGGAAGGAAGAGGAAACAATGGCCAGGAATGACAAAGAAATGCAAGGTTGGATAGGAAAGGAAAGGCAAGGCAATGTAGGGAAGGGTAGGCCAGACAATGGGTGTCTTAAGAGGAAAAGTATGCATAGCAATGCCAAGAGAAAAGCGGTAAAGAAGTTAGCGTGGGGGATAGGTGAGTGTAGCTGAGAAAGAAAGAAACAAAGTGCCTCATTCCAGTTTGTATGTATGTATGTGTGTGTGAAGTTTGCAGGATGTAAAGCAGAAGAAAGCAGTGCCATGATGGTGGAGTGAAAGGATGCTTTTGAATACACGTGGCAAGGTCCAAGCAAACTATTTGTCTTGGCACATCTGTGTCCCATAAACTTCTTAGTTTAGATTCAGACTGTAAGCCGGACAGAGAACACCCCTAAAATTACAGCTGAGCAAGAAAGCAAGGTCGCATCAGCATGTTTTAAAGGAAGCAGTTTTTTTGTGTGAGAAGAAAATGGACATATGAGACTCAGCAGTATCGACGTTCAGCTTAGAAGCAAAGTGCAATGATTCCGTACAAACTCTGAAAATGAAACGCAGCAATAAAAAGGCAATGGGACATGTCAGCGAAAGCTTTGTGGCCAAGCAGGGTGAGATGTTTGAAGCAGAACCACAGTTGGTTTCACTAAGGATCCATCATGGTGGATTGCAAACATGTGCCAAGACAACACATATTCTGCAGCTGTTGCAGCTCTCCGCAGGAACACTAGCGCTTTCCCTTAGGCTCTAAAATGCAGAGAAATGGCCTGCGCAGCGCAGAAGCTATTTGTGCTGCTTGTACACCTCTTCCAACCCCTCAGTGGAAACTATTGCGCCTGCCTTTAGACTCTGAGATCCAGAGAACACAATGGTAGAGGCAGTGGTGGAGAATGAAGGAGAGAGTGATGTTTGATGAGTGAGTTTGATGTGACTTATGTGGAGCACGCAGAAATGTAGCCCCGTACTGGTTTTTACACCTGAGCCTATTTCTGTAAGACATTTCAGGTGGACATTTTTGATCAAGAAGCCAGAGTGAAAAAAATTGACAGCAGGTCTCTCTGGGAAAGAAAAAGCAGCAAGGCGTCGTGTGCCATTTAAATGCTGCTATAAGAAGGGCGTACTTTAGCAGCATCTCTCTTGACACTTCTATCTGTGTAATCTCTAGCTGCTTGGACACAGCGGACACTGAAAATAATTGTACTGCAAATACCAAGTTACACAGGGAAAAAAGGGTAGGTCAGCAAATGCCTTCTGTCCTGGCACATCTCTCAGTCAGAACTCCAGCTGAAAAATTTTGCTGTAATGATGGACTTTGCCACTTGGAGAGAATTTATATAGTTGGGAAGAAGCATTCAAGCCCTAGTGCATTTTGTCTATTTTGCGGACTGCAAAGGCACTATAAAGGCCAGCACTAGCTTTTTGTTGGACTTTTTCTTTTTGAGTAGCTGCTGGACGTTTTGAAGCGGTTTGGGATCTGCTAGAGTGCAAGGTAATACATAGAGTTTGAGGAAAGTGATATACACATTTTATATCTCCAGGGAGGTGGATGCAGTTCATGTGTGTGCGAGTTACATGTTGAGCAGCTGATCACACAGAAAAGAAGAGGCTGCGCTGCAATTGCCTTTTCATTTGCAGCTTATAAACTGCACAGCCCACAATGAAACAATTCCACTTCCTTCTGTGCTACATACAGGATCACATTCTCTCAGTCTCTAAGAGCCAGGACCCCCAGCGGAGCTCTTCCCTGCGCTGCTCCTACACCAATGAGGCCGGAGCCGCAAACAGCTTGGCTTTTTCCCTGGCACCGTCTGCCAGCGCTCATCAAAATAACCACACGATGGCCGCTGTCGACTAACAAAAGAAGGAAACGCACCGAGGCCAGCTCCAAAGGACAGAGCCGAGTTGGAAACGTCCCTGCTCTCAATTAACTGTGCCAGGAAAAAAAGACTTTGCTGATCTTCCCCCTCCAAGTGTGCAAACACTTTTGCACCACACTCAAAAGGCAACACGAAATCCTCTGCCCTAACAACATTTTCACTCTCGCAGAATCCGGTAACAAACTCAAAGACATCCGCTCAACAAATGTGCCAGCTGAGAGAGAAAGTTCTTTGCTGCCTACAATTTCAACTTCACCCATCAAACAATGAACACACACCCTGCTATTGGCACTTTTCTTTTCAGCTCTACGCTCCTAAGCTTTCAGTCTCAGAGTCAAGATCCAAGCAGCATGGCAACAGGGACTACTCACACACTAAAGCTACAAGGACAAAAAGCTCAACAACTTGCTGTCTAGATTCCCACTGTCAGTTCAACAGCTCTAACCCACAGGGAAACCTCTTGGGAAAAACCTTTAAATTCACTGAGACCACCCAAAGTGCCCATCCAAACTTAATTTCTTTGCCAAGAGAAGAACAAGAAGCTCATTTCAAGAGAAAGGGCATCCCCTCCTCCAAATCCAAAACATCCAGTGACTGATCCCATACAATGGTGTCAGAACCACTCTTACTAGAGGCAGACAGCCTTCCAAAGATGGATACTGACTCAATGACTGTACAAATTGAGGGAGTGCTTCCAAATATGCGGCACAAGAAGCTGCTGTCGTCCTCGAGCTGCGCGACACAGCTATCTTATCTGCCACTCCAACTCTGGGGCTACGTGCTTTCCTTCCATGAGAAAGCATTGCCATTTCTCTTCAGGAACTTACAAGCCAAGTAGCTGTATGCCATGTCCTGTCTATGTCAACCAATGGCTCCTGCACAGAAGGGTCAACGACATAAATATCTTTGCTGGACTATACATCCACATGGTACCTTTAACGGGACTGGGAGGGCAGCTATTACATTGTCACTATATCTTTTACTTGCCAAGGAAAGGCACTCAGAGTCACTTGGCCTTGCCTTGCCTTTGATGCTGTGGCTAGTCTACTCTTGTTTGCTTGCTTGCTTATGTGTGCCTTGCCTGGCAAGACCTAGAAAGACCTTCCTTGCTTTGCTTTGCCTTGCCTACCGCTCTTTGCAATGCAAACCAAGTGTAGGCGCAATTGTAGGCAAGTCAAGGAGAAGCTGACAGGCTGGAGCCATGAGGGGCAAGCAAATGGAGTGGTGGGTGAGAGAAGGCCCAGAACTTCTAGGCAAGGATGGGCACAGGAAGGCCAGGCAGAAACAGGAAGGCCTAGGCAAGGCTAGGTTTCCCTGGAGGAAAGCTGTAGGCAGGTCAAGTGTGGGTGTAGGCACTGGAGGGAGTGCAAGGCTAGGGAGGCAAGGCAGGGCAAGGCAAGGAAACTTTTGGGTCACCAAGGCAAGACAAATGAGAGGTACATTCAAAGACTGCTGGTACACAAAAGGGGCTAGGACAGACTTCTCTGGCTGGCCTTGATCTCACATGGCCATCTCTAATCTGCACCTAAAACACTTGGATTACCTGCTTTCCTTGGTATACAAAAGAACTGTCATTCTGGTCCTGAAGCGCAAAGGTGAAATGTGAATTTTATGTCCAAATTCAAGACATGTAAGGATAGGTGCCAGAAGCAAGCTGCCAGGACAGATGGGTGTGCTTGCACGTGACCTCTTTTGGGCTTCCTCTCACATGCTCCTGAAACGCTGAGGTACGTGAAAGCCTTGAGAGTCCTAGGAGAAGCAGGCAGGCAAGGCAAGATGAAGAAATTTGGCAAAAAGAGGGGTATTGAATTCCCAGGTGGGGGACGAGTGAGCAAGGGAATGCAAGGCAAGGGAGAGGAGAGGTTTTCAAAGGTAACGCCAAGGAAAAGTGGTGGCTTTGCCAGGCAAGACAAAGGAGAGGCAAGCAAGGCAATGAGAGTCCTAGAAGGAGAAGGAAATGAAAGATTGGAGCTGGACAAAGGGGAAGGGAAACTGGACAAAGTGGCAAGGGGGATGGGTGGTGCAAGGCACTGGACTGGTAGGAAGGGCAAGGGAAAGACATGGATGGTCAGGAAGGAAGAGGAAAACAATGGCCAGGAATGACAAAGAAATGCAAGGTTGGATAGGAAAGGAAAGGCAAGTCAATGTAGGGAAGGGGTAGGCCAGACAATGGGTGTCTTAAGAGGAAAAGTATGCATAGCAAGGCCAAGAGAAAAGCGGTAAAGAAGTTAGCGTGGGGGATAGGTGAGTGTAGCTGAGAAAGAAGAAACAAAGTGCCTCATTCCGAGTTTGTATGTATGTATGTGTGTGTGAAGTTTGCAGGATGTAAAGCAGAAGAAAGCAGTGCCTGATGGTGGAGTGAAAGGATGCTTTTGAATACACGTGGCAAGGTCCAAGCAAACTATTTGTCTTGGCACATCTGCTGTCCCATAAACTTCTTAGTTTAGATTCAGACTGTAAGCCGGACAGAGAACACCCCTAAAATTACAGCTGAGCAAGAAAGCAGGTCCGCATCAGCATGTTTTAAAGGAAGCAGTTTTTTTTGTGTGAGAAGAAAATGGACATATGAGACTCCAGCAGTATCGACGTTCAGCTTAGAAGCAAAGTGCAATGATTCCGTACAACTCTGAAATGAAACGCAGCAATAAAAAGGCAATGGGACATGTCAGCGAAAGCTTTGTGGCCAAGCAGGGTGAGATGTTTGAAGCAGAACCCAGTTTGGTTTCACTAAGGATCCATCATGGTGGATTGCAAACATGTGCCAAGACAACACATATTCTGCAGCTGTTGCAGCTCTCCGCAGGAACACTAGCGCTTTCCCTTAGGCTCTAAAATGCAGAGAAATGGCCTGCGCAGCGCAGAAGCTATTTGTGCTGCTTGTACACCTCTTCCAACCCCTCAGTGGAAACTATTGCGCCTGCCTTTAGACTCTGAGATCCAGAGAACACAATGGTAGAGGCAGTGGTGGAGAATGGAAGGAGAGAGTGATGTTTGATGAGTGAGTTTGATGTGACTTATGTGGAGCACGCAGAAAATGTAGCCCCGTACTGGTTTTTACACCTGGAGCCTATTTCTGTAAGACATTTCAGGTGGACATTTTTGATCAAGAAGCCAGAGTGAAAAAATTGACAGCAGGTCTCTCTGGGAAAGAAAAAGCAGCAAGGCGTCGTGTGCCATTTAAATGCTGCTATAAGAAGGGCGTACTTTAGCAGCATCTCTCTTGACACTTCTATCTGTGTAATCTCTAGCTGCTTGGACACAGCGACACTGAAAATAATTGTACTGCAAATACCAAGTTACACAGGGAAAAAGGGTAGGTCAGCAAATGCCTTCTGTCCTGGCACATCTCTCAGTCAGAACTCCAGCTGAAAAATTTTGCTGTAATGATGGACTTTGCCACTTGGAGAGAATTTATATAGTTGGGAAGAAGCATTCAAAGCCCTAGTGCATTTTGTCTATTTTGCGGACTGCAAAGGCACTATAAAGGCCAGCACTAGCTTTTTGTTGGACTTTTTCTTTTTGAGTAGCTGCTGGACGTTTTGAAGCGGTTTGGGATCTGCTAGAGTGCAAGGTAATACATAGAGTTTGAGGAAAGTGATATACACATTTTATATCTCCAGGGAGGTGGATGCAGTTCAGTGTGTGCGAGTTACATGTTGAGCAGCTGATCACACAGAAAAGAAGAGGCTGCGCTGCAATTGCCTTTTCATTTGCAGCTTATAAACTGCACAGCCCACAATGAAACAATTCCACTTCCTTCTGTGCTACATACAGGATCACATTCTCTCAGTCTCTAAGAGCCAGGACCCCCAGCGGAGCTCTTCCCTGCGCTGCTCCTACACCAATGAGGCCGGAGCCGCAAACAGCTTGGCTTTTTCCCTGGCACCGTCTGCCAGCGCTCATCAAAATAACCACACGATGGCGCTGTCGACTAACAAAAGAAGGAAACGCACCGAGGCCAGCTCCAAAGGACAGAGCCGAGTTGGAAACGTCCCTGCTCTCAAATTAACTGTGCCAGGAAAAAAAGACTTTGCTGATCTTCCCCCTCCAAGTGTGCAAACACTTTTGCACCACACTCAAAAGGCAACACGAAATCCTCTGCCCTAACAAACATTTTCACTCTCGCAGAATCCGGTAACAAACTCAAAGACATCCGCTCAACAAATGTGCCAGCTGAGAGAGAAAGTTCTTTGCTGCCTACAATTTCAACTTCACCCATCAAACAATGAACACACACCCTGCTATTGGCACTTTTCTTTTCAGCTCTACGCTCCTAAGCTTTCAGTCTCAGAGTCAAGATCCAAGCAGCATGGCAACAGGGACTACTCACACACTAAAGCTACAAGGACAAAAAGCTCAACAACTTGCTGTCTAGATTCCCACTGTCAGTTCAACAGCTCTAACCCACAGGGAAACCTCTTGGGAAAAACCTTTAAATTCACTGAGACCACCCAAAGTGCCCATCCAAACTTAATTTCTTTGCCAAAGAGAAGAACAAGAAGCTCATTTCAAGAGAAAGGGCATCCCCTCCTCCAAAATCCAAAACATCCAGTGACTGATCCCATACAATGGTGTCAGAACACTCTTACTAGAGGCAGACAGCCTTCCAAAGATGGATACTGACTCAATGACTGTACAAATTGAGGGAGTGCTTCCAAATATGCCGGCACAAGAAGCTGCTGTCGTCCTCGAGCTGCGCGACACAGCTTCTTATCTGCACCTCCAACTCTGGGGCTACGTGCTTTCCTTCCCATGAGAAAGCATTGCCATTCTCCTTCAGGAACTTACCAAGCCAAACTGTATGCCATGTCCTGTACTATGTCCAACAATGGCTCCTGCACAGAAGGGTCAACGACATAAATATCTTGCTGGACTATACCTCCTCATGGTACCTTTAACGCCTGCCCTATTACATTGTCACTATATCTTTTACTTGCCAAGGAAAGGCACTCAGAGTCACTTGGCCTTGCCTTGCCTTTGATGCTGTGGCTAGTCTACTCTTGTTTTGCTTGCTTGCTTATGTGTGCCTTGCCTGGCAAGACCTAGAAAGACCTTCCTTGCTTTGCTTTGCCTTGCCTACCGCTCTTTGCAATGCAAACCAAGTGTAGGCGCAATTGTAGGCAAGTCAAGGGAGAAGCTGACAAGGCTGGAGCCATGAGGGGCAAGCAAATGGAGTGGTAGGTGAGAGAAGGCCCAGAACTTCTAGGCAAGGATGGGCACAGGAAGGCCAGACAGAAAGAGGAAGGCCTAGGCAAGGCTAGGTTTCCCTGGAGGAAAGCAGTAGGCAGGTCAAGTGTGGGCGTAGGCACTGGAGGGAGTGCAAGGCTAGGGAGGCAAGGCAGGGCAAGGCAAGGAAACTTTGGGGTCACCAAGGCAAGACAAATGAGAGGTACATTCAAAGACTGCTGGTACACAAAAGGGGCTAGGACAGACTTCTCTGGCTGGCCTTGATCTCACATGGGCCATCTCTAATCTGCACCTAAAACACTTGGATTACCTGCTTTCCTTGGTATACAAAAGAACTGTCATTCTGGTCCTGAAGCGCAAAGGTGAAATGTGAATTTTATGTCCAAAATTCAAGACATGTAAGGATAGGTGCCAGAAGCAAGCTGCCAGGACAGATGGGTGTGCTTGCACGTGACCTCTTTTAGGCTTCCTCTCACATGCTCCTGAAACGCTGGAGGTACGTGAAAGCCTTGAGAGTCCTAGGAGAAGCAGGCAGGGCAAGGCAAGATGAAGAAATTTGGCAAAAAGAGGGGTATTGAATTCCAGGTGGGGGACGAGTGAGCAAGGGAATGCAAGGCAAGGGAGAGGAGAGGTTCAAAGGGAACGCCAAGAAAAGTGGTGGCTTTGCCAGGCAAGACAAAGGAGAGGCAAGCAAGGCAATGAGAGTCCTAGAAGGAGAAGGAAATGAAAGATTGGAGCTGGACAAAGGGGAAGGGAAACTGGACAAAGTGGCAAGGGGGATGGGTGGTGCAAGGCACTGGACTGGTAGGAAGGGCAAGGGAAAGACATGGATGGGTCAGGAAGGAAGAGGAAAACAATGGCCAGGAATGACAAAGAAATGCAAGGTTGGATAGGAAAGGAAAGGCAAGGCAATGTAGGGAAGGGGTAGGCCAGACAATGGGTGTCTTAAGAGGAAAAGTATGCATAGCAAGGCCAAGAGAAAAGCGGTAAAGAAGTTAGCGTGGGGGATAG
Organism: Poecile atricapillus; assembly: GCF_030490865.1. NCBI lineage: Eukaryota > Metazoa > Chordata > Aves > Passeriformes > Paridae > Poecile > Poecile atricapillus. The sequence continues at coordinate 72,021,496 of NC_081288.1, forward strand.
GTGAGTGTAGCTGAGAAAGAAAGAAACAAAGTGCCTCATTCCAGTTTGTATGTATGTATGTGTGTGTGAAGTTTGCAGGATGTAAAGCAGAAGAAAGCAGTGCCTTGATGGTGGAGTGAAAGGATGCTTTTGAATACACGTGGCAAGGTCCAAGCAAACTATTTGTCTTGGCACATCTGTGTCCCATAAACTTCTTAGTTTAGATTCAGACTGTAAGCCGGACAGAGAACACCCCTAAAATTACAGCTGAGCAAGAAAGCAGGTCGCATCAGCATGTTTTAAAGGAAGCAGTTTTTTTGTGTGAGAAGAAAATGGACATATGAGACTCCAGCAGTATCGACGTTCAGCTTAGAAGCAAAGTGCAATGATTCCGTACAAACTCTGAAAATGAAACGCAGCAATAAAAAGGCAATGGGACATGTCAGCGAAAGCTTTGTGGCCAAGCAGGGTGAGATGTTTGAAGCAGAACCACAGTTTGGTTTCACTAAGGATCCATCATGGTGGATTGCAAACATGTGCCAAGACAACACATATTCTGCAGCTGTTGCAGCTCTCCGCAGGAACACTAGCGCTTTCCCTTAGGCTCTAAAATGCAGAGAAATGGCCTGCGCAGCGCAGAAGCTATTTGTGCTGCTTGTACACCTCTTCCAACCCCTCAGTGGAAACTATTGCGCCTGCCTTTAGACTCTGAGATCCAGAGAACACAATGGTAGAGGCAGTGGTGGAGAATGGAAGGAGAGAGTGATGTTTGATGAGTGAGTTTGATGTGACTTATGTGGAGCACGCAGAAAATGTAGCCCCGTACTGGTTTTTACACCTGGAGCCTATTTCTGTAAGACATTTCAGGTGGACATTTTTGATCAAGAAGCCAGAGTGAAAAAATTGACAGCAGGTCTCTCTGGGAAAGAAAAAGCAGCAAGGCGTCGTGTGCCATTTAAATGCTGCTATAAGAAGGGCGTACTTTAGCAGCATCTCTCTTGACACTTCTATCTGTGTAATCTCTAGCTGCTTGGACACAGCGACACTAAAAATAATTGTACTGCAAATACCAAGTTACACAGGGAAAAAGGGTAGGTCAGCAAATGCCTTCTGTCCTGGCACATCTCTCAGTCAGAACTCCAGCTGAAAAATTTTGCTGTAATGATGGACTTTGCCACTTGGAGAGAATTTATATAGTTGGGAAGAAGCATTCAAAGCCCTAGTGCATTTTGTCTATTTTGCGGACTGCAAAGGCACTATAAAGGCCAGCACTAGCTTTTTGTTGGACTTTTTCTTTTTGAGTAGCTGCTGGACGTTTTGAAGCGGTTTGGGATCTGCTAGAGTGCAAGGTAATACATAGAGTTTGAGGAAAGTGATATACACATTTTATATCTCCAGGGAGGTGGATGCAGTTCAGTGTGTGCGAGTTACATGTTGAGCAGCTGATCACACAGAAAAGAAGAGGCTGCGCTGCAATTGCCTTTTCATTTGCAGCTTATAAACTGCACAGCCCACAATGAAACAATTCCACTTCCTTCTGTGCTACATACAGGATCACATTCTCTCAGTCTCTAAGAGCCAGGACCCCCAGCGGAGCTCTTCCCTGCGCTGCTCCTACACCAATGAGGCCGGAGCCGCAAACAGCTTGGCTTTTTCCCTGGCACCGTCTGCCAGCGCTCATCAAAATAACCACACGATGGCGCTGTCGACTAACAAAAGAAGGAAACGCACCGAGGCCAGCTCCAAAGGACAGAGCCGAGTTGGAAACGTCCCTGCTCTCAAATTAACTGTGCCAGGAAAAAAAGACTTTGCTGATCTTCCCCCTCCAAGTGTGCAAACACTTTTGCACCACACTCAAAAGGCAACACGAAATCCTCTGCCCTAACAAACATTTTCACTCTCGCAGAATCCGGTAACAAACTCAAAGACATCCGCTCAACAAATGTGCCAGCTGAGAGAGAAAGTTCTTTGCTGCCTACAATTTCAACTTCACCCATCAAACAATGAACACACACCCTGCTATTGGCACTTTTCTTTTCAGCTCTACGCTCCTAAGCTTTCAGTCTCAGAGTCAAGATCCAAGCAGCATGGCAACAGGGACTACTCACACACTAAAGCTACAAGGACAAAAAGCTCAACAACTTGCTGTCTAGATTCCCACTGTCAGTTCAACAGCTCTAACCCACAGGGAAACCTCTTGGGAAAAACCTTTAAATTCACTGAGACCACCCAAAGTGCCCATCCAAACTTAATTTCTTTGCCAAAGAGAAGAACAAGAAGCTCATTTCAAGAGAAAGGGCATCCCCTCCTCCAAAATCCAAAACATCCAGTGACTGATCCCATACAATGGTGTCAGAACACTCTTACTAGAGGCAGACAGCCTTCCAAAGATGGATACTGACTCAATGACTGTACAAATTGAGGGAGTGCTTCCAAATATGCCGGCACAAGAAGCTGCTGTCGTCCTCGAGCTGCGCGACACAGCTTCTTATCTGCACCTCCAACTCTGGGGCTACGTGCTTTCCTTCCCATGAGAAAGCATTGCCATTCTCCTTCAGGAACTTACCAAGCCAAACTGTATGCCATGTCCTGTACTATGTCCAACAATGGCTCCTGCACAGAAGGGTCAACGACATAAATATCTTGCTGGACTATACCTCCTCATGGTACCTTTAACGCCTGCCCTATTACATTGTCACTATATCTTTTACTTGCCAAGGAAAGGCACTCAGAGTCACTTGGCCTTGCCTTGCCTTTGATGCTGTGGCTAGTCTACTCTTGTTTTGCTTGCTTGCTTATGTGTGCCTTGCCTGGCAAGACCTAGAAAGACCTTCCTTGCTTTGCTTTGCCTTGCCTACCGCTCTTTGCAATGCAAACCAAGTGTAGGCGCAATTGTAGGCAAGTCAAGGGAGAAGCTGACAAGGCTGGAGCCATGAGGGGCAAGCAAATGGAGTGGTAGGTGAGAGAAGGCCCAGAACTTCTAGGCAAGGATGGGCACAGGAAGGCCAGACAGAAAGAGGAAGGCCTAGGCAAGGCTAGGTTTCCCTGGAGGAAAGCAGTAGGCAGGTCAAGTGTGGGCGTAGGCACTGGAGGGAGTGCAAGGCTAGGGAGGCAAGGCAGGGCAAGGCAAGGAAACTTTGGGGTCACCAAGGCAAGACAAATGAGAGGTACATTCAAAGACTGCTGGTACACAAAAGGGGCTAGGACAGACTTCTCTGGCTGGCCTTGATCTCACATGGGCCATCTCTAATCTGCACCTAAAACACTTGGATTACCTGCTTTCCTTGGTATACAAAAGAACTGTCATTCTGGTCCTGAAGCGCAAAGGTGAAATGTGAATTTTATGTCCAAAATTCAAGACATGTAAGGATAGGTGCCAGAAGCAAGCTGCCAGGACAGATGGGTGTGCTTGCACGTGACCTCTTTTAGGCTTCCTCTCACATGCTCCTGAAACGCTGGAGGTACGTGAAAGCCTTGAGAGTCCTAGGAGAAGCAGGCAGGGCAAGGCAAGATGAAGAAATTCCGCAAAAAGAGGGGTATTGAATTCCAGGTGGGGGACGAGTGAGCAAGGGAATGCAAGGCAAGGGAGAGGAGAGGTTCAAAGGTAACGCCAAGAAAAGTGGTGGCTTTGCCAGGCAAGACAAAGGAGAGGCAAGCAAGGCAATGAGAGTCCTAGAAGGAGAAGGAAATGAAAGATTGGAGCTGGACAAAGGGGAAGGGAAACGACAAAGTGGCAAGGGGGATGGGTGGTGCAAGGCACTGGACTGGTAGGAAGGGCAAGGGAAAGACATGGATGGGTCAGGAAGGAAGAGGAAAACAATGGCCAGGAATGACAAAGAAATGCAAGGTTGGATAGGAAAGGAAAGGCAAGGCAATGTAGGGAAGGGGTAGGCCAGACAATGGGTGTCTTAAGAGGAAAAGTATGCATAGCAAGGCCAAGAGAAAAGCGGTAAAGAAGTTAGCGTGGGGGATAGGTGAGTGTAGCTGAGAAAGAAAGAAACAAAGTGCCTCATTCCAGTTTGTATGTATGTATGTGTGTGTGAAGTTTGCAGGATGTAAAGCAGAAGAAAGCAGTGCCTTGATGGTGGAGTGAAAGGATGCTTTTGAATACACGTGGCAAGGTCCAAGCAAACTATTTGTCTTGGCACATCTGTGTCCCATAAACTTCTTAGTTTAGATTCAGACTGTAAGCCGGACAGAGAACACCCCTAAAATTACAGCTGAGCAAGAAAGCAGGTCGCATCAGCATGTTTTAAAGGAAGCAGTTTTTTTGTGTGAGAAGAAAATGGACATATGAGACTCCAGCAGTATCGACGTTCAGCTTAGAAGCAAAGTGCAATGATTCCGTACAAACTCTGAAAATGAAACGCAGCAATAAAAAGGCAATGGGACATGTCAGCGAAAGCTTTGTGGCCAAGCAGGGTGAGATGTTTGAAGCAGAACCACAGTTTGGTTTCACTAAGGATCCATCATGGTGGATTGCAAACATGTGCCAAGACAACACATATTCTGCAGCTGTTGCAGCTCTCCGCAGGAACACTAGCGCTTTCCCTTAGGCTCTAAAATGCAGAGAAATGGCCTGCGCAGCGCAGAAGCTATTTGTGCTGCTTGTACACCTCTTCCAACCCCTCAGTGGAAACTATTGTGCCTGCCTTTAGACTCTGAGATCCAGAGAACACAATGGTAGAGGCAGTGGTGGAGAATGGAAGGAGAGAGTGATGTTTGATGAGTGAGTTTGATGTGACTTATGTGGAGCACGCAGAAAATGTAGCCCCGTACTGGTTTTTACACCTGGAGCCTATTTCTGTAAGACATTTCAGGTGGACATTTTTGATCAAGAAGCCAGAGTGAAAAAATTGACAGCAGGTCTCTCTGGGAAAGAAAAAGCAGCAAGGCGTCGTGTGCCATTTAAATGCTGCTATAAGAAGGGCGTACTTTAGCAGCATCTCTCTTGACACTTCTATCTGTGTAATCTCTAGCTGCTTGGACACAGCGACACTAAAAATAATTGTACTGCAAATACCAAGTTACACAGGGAAAAAGGGTAGGTCAGCAAATGCCTTCTGTCCTGGCACATCTCTCAGTCAGAACTCCAGCTGAAAAATTTTGCTGTAATGATGGACTTTGCCACTTGGAGAGAATTTATATAGTTGGGAAGAAGCATTCAAAGCCCTAGTGCATTTTGTCTATTTTGCGGACTGCAAAGGCACTATAAAGGCCAGCACTAGCTTTTTGTTGGACTTTTTCTTTTTGAGTAGCTGCTGGACGTTTTGAAGCGGTTTGGGATCTGCTAGAGTGCAAGGTAATACATAGAGTTTGAGGAAAGTGATATACACATTTTATATCTCCAGGGAGGTGGATGCAGTTCAGTGTGTGCGAGTTACATGTTGAGCAGCTGATCACACAGAAAAGAAGAGGCTGCGCTGCAATTGCCTTTTCATTTGCAGCTTATAAACTGCACAGCCCACAATGAAACAATTCCACTTCCTTCTGTGCTACATACAGGATCACATTCTCTCAGTCTCTAAGAGCCAGGACCCCCAGCGGAGCTCTTCCCTGCGCTGCTCCTACACCAATGAGGCCGGAGCCGCAAACAGCTTGGCTTTTTCCCTGGCACCGTCTGCCAGCGCTCATCAAAATAACCACACGATGGCGCTGTCGACTAACAAAAGAAGGAAACGCACCGAGGCCAGCTCCAAAGGACAGAGCCGAGTTGGAAACGTCCCTGCTCTCAAATTAACTGTGCCAGGAAAAAAAGACTTTGCTGATCTTCCCCCTCCAAGTGTGCAAACACTTTTGCACCACACTCAAAAGGCAACACGAAATCCTCTGCCCTAACAAACATTTTCACTCTCGCAGAATCCGGTAACAAACTCAAAGACATCCGCTCAACAAATGTGCCAGCTGAGAGAGAAAGTTCTTTGCTGCCTACAATTTCAACTTCACCCATCAAACAATGAACACACACCCTGCTATTGGCACTTTTCTTTTCAGCTCTACGCTCCTAAGCTTTCAGTCTCAGAGTCAAGATCCAAGCAGCATGGCAACAGGGACTACTCACACACTAAAGCTACAAGGACAAAAAGCTCAACAACTTGCTGTCTAGATTCCCACTGTCAGTTCAACAGCTCTAACCCACAGGGAAACCTCTTGGGAAAAACCTTTAAATTCACTGAGACCACCCAAAGTGCCCATCCAAACTTAATTTCTTTGCCAAAGAGAAGAACAAGAAGCTCATTTCAAGAGAAAGGGCATCCCCTCCTCCAAAATCCAAAACATCCAGTGACTGATCCCATACAATGGTGTCAGAACACTCTTACTAGAGGCAGACAGCCTTCCAAAGATGGATACTGACTCAATGACTGTACAAATTGAGGGAGTGCTTCCAAATATGCCGGCACAAGAAGCTGCTGTCGTCCTCGAGCTGCGCGACACAGCTTCTTATCTGCACCTCCAACTCTGGGGCTACGTGCTTTCCTTCCCATGAGAAAGCATTGCCATTCTCCTTCAGGAACTTACCAAGCCAAACTGTATGCCATGTCCTGTACTATGTCCAACAATGGCTCCTGCACAGAAGGGTCAACGACATAAATATCTTGCTGGACTATACCTCCTCATGGTACCTTTAACGCCTGCCCTATTACATTGTCACTATATCTTTTACTTGCCAAGGAAAGGCACTCAGAGTCACTTGGCCTTGCCTTGCCTTTGATGCTGTGGCTAGTCTACTCTTGTTTTGCTTGCTTGCTTATGTGTGCCTTGCCTGGCAAGACCTAGAAAGACCTTCCTTGCTTTGCTTTGCCTTGCCTACCGCTCTTTGCAATGCAAACCAAGTGTAGGCGCAATTGTAGGCAAGTCAAGGGAGAAGCTGACAAGGCTGGAGCCATGAGGGGCAAGCAAATGGAGTGGTAGGTGAGAGAAGGCCCAGAACTTCTAGGCAAGGATGGGCACAGGAAGGCCAGACAGAAAGAGGAAGGCCTAGGCAAGGCTAGGTTTCCCTGGAGGAAAGCAGTAGGCAGGTCAAGTGTGGGCGTAGGCACTGGAGGGAGTGCAAGGCTAGGGAGGCAAGGCAGGGCAAGGCAAGGAAACTTTGGGGTCACCAAGGCAAGACAAATGAGAGGTACATTCAAAGACTGCTGGTACACAAAAGGGGCTAGGACAGACTTCTCTGGCTGGCCTTGATCTCACATGGGCCATCTCTAATCTGCACCTAAAACACTTGGATTACCTGCTTTCCTTGGTATACAAAAGAACTGTCATTCTGGTCCTGAAGCGCAAAGGTGAAATGTGAATTTTATGTCCAAAATTCAAGACATGTAAGGATAGGTGCCAGAAGCAAGCTGCCAGGACAGATGGGTGTGCTTGCACGTGACCTCTTTTAGGCTTCCTCTCACATGCTCCTGAAACGCTGGAGGTACGTGAAAGCCTTGAGAGTCCTAGGAGAAGCAGGCAGGGCAAGGCAAGATGAAGAAATTTGGCAAAAAGAGGGGTATTGAATTCCAGGTGGGGGACGAGTGAGCAAGGGAATGCAAGGCAAGGGAGAGGAGAGGTTCAAAGGTAACGCCAAGAAAAGTGGTGGCTTTGCCAGGCAAGACAAAGGAGAGGCAAGCAAGGCAATGAGAGTCCTAGAAGGAGAAGGAAATGAAAGATTGGAGCTGGACAAAGGGGAAGGGAAACTGGACAAAGTGGCAAGGGGGATGGGTGGTGCAAGGCACTGGACTGGTAGGAAGGGCAAGGGAAAGACATGGATGGGTCAGGAAGGAAGAGGAAAACAATGGCCAGGAATGACAAAGAAATGCAAGGTTGGATAGGAAAGGAAAGGCAAGGCAATGTAGGGAAGGGGTAGGCCAGACAATGGGTGTCTTAAGAGGAAAAGTATGCATAGCAAGGCCAAGAGAAAAGCGGTAAAGAAGTTAGCGTGGGGGATAGGTGAGTGTAGCTGAGAAAGAAAGAAACAAAGTGCCTCATTCCAGTTTGTATGTATGTATGTGTGTGTGAAGTTTGCAGGATGTAAAGCAGAAGAAAGCAGTGCCTTGATGGTGGAGTGAAAGGATGCTTTTGAATACACGTGGCAAGGTCCAAGCAAACTATTTGTCTTGGCACATCTGTGTCCCATAAACTTCTTAGTTTAGATTCAGACTGTAAGCCGGACAGAGAACACCCCTAAAATTACAGCTGAGCAAGAAAGCAGGTCGCATCAGCATGTTTTAAAGGAAGCAGTTTTTTTGTGTGAGAAGAAAATGGACATATGAGACTCCAGCAGTATCGACGTTCAGCTTAGAAGCAAAGTGCAATGATTCCGTACAAACTCTGAAAATGAAACGCAGCAATAAAAAGGCAATGGGACATGTCAGCGAAAGCTTTGTGGCCAAGCAGGGTGAGATGTTTGAAGCAGAACCACAGTTTGGTTTCACTAAGGATCCATCATGGTGGATTGCAAACATGTGCCAAGACAACACATATTCTGCAGCTGTTGCAGCTCTCCGCAGGAACACTAGCGCTTTCCCTTAGGCTCTAAAATGCAGAGAAATGGCCTGCGCAGCGCAGAAGCTATTTGTGCTGCTTGTACACCTCTTCCAACCCCTCAGTGGAAACTATTGCGCCTGCCTTTAGACTCTGAGATCCAGAGAACACAATGGTAGAGGCAGTGGTGGAGAATGGAAGGAGAGAGTGATGTTTGATGAGTGAGTTTGATGTGACTTATGTGGAGCACGCAGAAAATGTAGCCCCGTACTGGTTTTTACACCTGGAGCCTATTTCTGTAAGACATTTCAGGTGGACATTTTTGATCAAGAAGCCAGAGTGAAAAAATTGACAGCAGGTCTCTCTGGGAAAGAAAAAGCAGCAAGGCGTCGTGTGCCATTTAAATGCTGCTATAAGAAGGGCGTACTTTAGCAGCATCTCTCTTGACACTTCTATCTGTGTAATCTCTAGCTGCTTGGACACAGCGACACTAAAAATAATTGTACTGCAAATACCAAGTTACACAGGGAAAAAGGGTAGGTCAGCAAATGCCTTCTGTCCTGGCACATCTCTCAGTCAGAACTCCAGCTGAAAAATTTTGCTGTAATGATGGACTTTGCCACTTGGAGAGAATTTATATAGTTGGGAAGAAGCATTCAAAGCCCTAGTGCATTTCGTCTATTTTACGGACTGCAAAGGCACTATAAAGGCCAGCACTAGCTTTTTGTTGGACTTTTTCTTTTTGAGTAGCTGCTGGACGTTTTGAAGCGGTTTGGGATCTGCTAGAGTGCAAGGTAATACATAGAGTTTGAGGAAAGTGATATACACATTTTATATCTCCAGGGAGGTGGATGCAGTTCAGTGTGTGCGAGTTACATGTTGAGCAGCTGATCACACAGAAAAGAAGAGGCTGCGCTGCAATTGCCTTTTCATTTGCAGCTTATAAACTGCACAGCCCACAATGAAACAATTCCACTTCCTTCTGTGCTACATACAGGATCACATTCTCTCAGTCTCTAAGAGCCAGGACCCCCAGCGGAGCTTTTCCCTGCGCTGCTCCTACACCAATGAGGCCGGAGCCGCAAACAGCTTGGCTTTTTCCCTGGCACCGTCTGCCAGCGCTCATCAAAATAACCACACGATGGCGCTGTCGACTAACAAAAGAAGGAAACGCACCGAGGCCAGCTCCAAAGGACAGAGCCGAGTTGGAAACGTCCCTGCTCTCAAATTAACTGTGCCAGGAAAAAAAGACTTTGCTGATCTTCCCCCTCCAAGTGTGCAAACACTTTTGCACCACACTCAAAGGGCAACACGAAATCCTCTGCCCTAACAAACATTTTCACTCTCGCAGAGTCCGGTAACAAACTCAAAGACATCCGCTCAACAAATGTGCCAGCGGAGAGAGAAAGTTCTTTGCTGCCTACAATTTCAACTTCACCCATCAAACAATGAACACACACCCTGCTATTGGCACTTTTCTTTTCAGCTCTACGCTCCTAAGCTTTCAGTCTCAGAGTCAAGATCCAAGCAGCATGGCAACAGGGACTACTCACACACTAAAGCTACAAGGACAAAAAGCTCAACAACTTGCTGTCTAGATTCCCACTGTCAGTTCAACAGCTCTAACCCACAGGGAAACCTCTTGGGAAAAACCTTTAAATTCACTGAGACCACCCAAAGTGCCCATCCAAACTTAATTTCTTTGCCAAAGAGAAGAACAAGAAGCTCATTTCAAGAGAAAGGGCATCCCCTCCTCCAAAATCCAAAACATCCAGTGACTGATCCCATACAATGGTGTCAGAACACTCTTACTAGAGGCAGACAGCCTTCCAAAGATGGATACTGACTCAATGACTGTACAAATTGAGGGAGTGCTTCCAAATATGCCGGCACAAGAAGCTGCTGTCGTCCTCGAGCTGCGCGACACAGCTTCTTATCTGCACCTCCAACTCTGGGGCTACGTGCTTTCCTTCCCATGAGAAAGCATTGCCATTCTCCTTCAGGAACTTACCAAGCCAAACTGTATGCCATGTCCTGTACTATGTCCAACAATGGCTCCTGCACAGAAGGGTCAACGACATAAATATCTTGCTGGACTATACCTCCTCATGGTACCTTTAACGCCTGCCCTATTACATTGTCACTATATCTTTTACTTGCCAAGGAAAGGCACTCAGAGTCACTTGGCCTTGCCTTGCCTTTGATGCTGTGGCTAGTCTACTCTTGTTTTGCTTGCTTGCTTATGTGTGCCTTGCCTGGCAAGACCTAGAAAGACCTTCCTTGCTTTGCTTTGCCTTGCCTACCGCTCTTTGCAATGCAAACCAAGTGTAGGCGCAATTGTAGGCAAGTCAAGGGAGAAGCTGACAAGGCTGGAGCCATGAGGGGCAAGCAAATGGAGTGGTAGGTGAGAGAAGGCCCAGAACTTCTAGGCAAGGATGGGCACAGGAAGGCCAGACAGAAAGAGGAAGGCCTAGGCAAGGCTAGGTTTCCCTGGAGGAAAGCAGTAGGCAGGTCAAGTGTGGGCGTAGGCACTGGAGGGAGTGCAAGGCTAGGGAGGCAAGGCAGGGCAAGGCAAGGAAACTTTGGGGTCACCAAGGCAAGACAAATGAGAGGTACATTCAAAGACTGCTGGTACACAAAAGGGGCTAGGACAGACTTCTCTGGCTGGCCTTGATCTCACATGGGCCATCTCTAATCTGCACCTAAAACACTTGGATTACCTGCTTTCCTTGGTATACAAAAGAACTGTCATTCTGGTCCTGAAGCGCAAAGGTGAAATGTGAATTTTATGTCCAAAATTCAAGACATGTAAGGATAGGTGCCAGAAGCAAGCTGCCAGGACAGATGGGTGTGCTTGCACGTGACCTCTTTTAGGCTTCCTCTCACATGCTCCTGAAACGCTGGAGGTACGTGAAAGCCTTGAGAGTCCTAGGAGAAGCAGGCAGGGCAAGGCAAGATGAAGAAATTCCGCAAAAAGAGGGGTATTGAATTCCAGGTGGGGGACGAGTGAGCAAGGGAATGCAAGGCAAGGGAGAGGAGAGGTTCAAAGGTAACGCCAAGAAAAGTGGTGGCTTTGCCAGGCAAGACAAAGGAGAGGCAAGCAAGGCAATGAGAGTCCTAGAAGGAGAAGGAAATGAAAGATTGGAGCTGGACAAAGGGGAAGGGAAACGACAAAGTGGCAAGGGGGATGGGTGGTGCAAGGCACTGGACTGGTAGGAAGGGCAAGGGAAAGACATGGATGGGTCAGGAAGGAAGAGGAAAACAATGGCCAGGAATGACAAAGAAATGCAAGGTTGGATAGGAAAGGAAAGGCAAGGCAATGTAGGGAAGGGGTAGGCCAGACAATGGGTGTCTTAAGAGGAAAAGTATGCATAGCAAGGCCAAGAGAAAAGCGGTAAAGAAGTTAGCGTGGGGGATAGGTGAGTGTAGCTGAGAAAGAAAGAAACAAAGTGCCTCATTCCAGTTTGTATGTATGTATGTGTGTGTGAAGTTTGCAGGATGTAAAGCAGAAGAAAGCAGTGCCTTGATGGTGGAGTGAAAGGATGCTTTTGAATACACGTGGCAAGGTCCAAGCAAACTATTTGTCTTGGCACATCTGTGTCCCATAAACTTCTTAGTTTAGATTCAGACTGTAAGCCGGACAGAGAACACCCCTAAAATTACAGCTGAGCAAGAAAGCAGGTCGCATCAGCATGTTTTAAAGGAAGCAGTTTTTTTGTGTGAGAAGAAAATGGACATATGAGACTCCAGCAGTATCGACGTTCAGCTTAGAAGCAAAGTGCAATGATTCCGTACAAACTCTGAAAATGAAACGCAGCAATAAAAAGGCAATGGGACATGTCAGCGAAAGCTTTGTGGCCAAGCAGGGTGAGATGTTTGAAGCAGAACCACAGTTTGGTTTCACTAAGGATCCATCATGGTGGATTGCAAACATGTGCCAAGACAACACATATTCTGCAGCTGTTGCAGCTCTCCGCAGGAACACTAGCGCTTTCCCTTAGGCTCTAAAATGCAGAGAAATGGCCTGCGCAGCGCAGAAGCTATTTGTGCTGCTTGTACACCTCTTCCAACCCCTCAGTGGAAACTATTGCGCCTGCCTTTAGACTCTGAGATCCAGAGAACACAATGGTAGAGGCAGTGGTGGAGAATGGAAGGAGAGAGTGATGTTTGATGAGTGAGTTTGATGTGACTTATGTGGAGCACGCAGAAAATGTAGCCCCGTACTGGTTTTTACACCTGGAGCCTATTTCTGTAAGACATTTCAGGTGGACATTTTTGATCAAGAAGCCAGAGTGAAAAAATTGACAGCAGGTCTCTCTGGGAAAGAAAAAGCAGCAAGGCGTCGTGTGCCATTTAAATGCTGCTATAAGAAGGGCGTACTTTAGCAGCATCTCTCTTGACACTTCTATCTGTGTAATCTCTAGCTGCTTGGACACAGCGACACTAAAAATAATTGTACTGCAAATACCAAGTTACACAGGGAAAAAGGGTAGGTCAGCAAATGCCTTCTGTCCTGGCACATCTCTCAGTCAGAACTCCAGCTGAAAAATTTTGCTGTAATGATGGACTTTGCCACTTGGAGAGAATTTATATAGTTGGGAAGAAGCATTCAAAGCCCTAGTGCATTTCGTCTATTTTACGGACTGCAAGGGCACTCTAAAGGCCAGCACTAGCTTTTTGTTGGACTTTTTCTTTTTGAGTAGCTGCTGGACGTTTTGAAGCGGTTTGGGATCTGCTAGAGTGCAAGGTAATACATAGAGTTTGAGGAAAGTGATATACACATTTTATATCTCCAGGGAGGTGGATGCAGTTCAGTGTGTGCGAGTTACATGTTGAGCAGCTGATCACACAGAAAAGAAGAGGCTGCGCTGCAATTGCCTTTTCATTTGCAGCTTATAAACTGCACAGCCCACAATGAAACAATTCCACTTCCTTCTGTGCTACATACAGGATCACATTCTCTCAGTCTCTAAGAGCCAGGACCCCCAGCGGAGCTTTTCCCTGCGCTGCTCCTACACCAATGAGGCCGGAGCCGCAAACAGCTTGGCTTTTTCCCTGGCACCGTCTGCCAGCGCTCATCAAAATAACCACACGATGGCGCTGTCGACTAACAAAAGAAGGAAACGCACCGAGGCCAGCTCCAAAGGACAGAGCCGAGTTGGAAACGTCCCTGCTCTCAAATTAACTGTGCCAGGAAAAAAAGACTTTGCTGATCTTCCCCCTCCAAGTGTGCAAACACTTTTGCACCACACTCAAAGGGCAACACGAAATCCTCTGCCCTAACAAACATTTTCACTCTCGCAGAGTCCGGTAACAAACTCAAAGACATCCGCTCAACAAATGTGCCAGCGGAGAGAGAAAGTTCTTTGCTGCCTACAATTTCAACTTCACCCATCAAACAATGAACACACACCCTGCTATTGGCACTTTTCTTTTCAGCTCTACGCTCCTAAGCTTTCAGTCTCAGAGTCAAGATCCAAGCAGCATGGCAACAGGGACTACTCACACACTAAAGCTACAAGGACAAAAAGCTCAACAACTTGCTGTCTAGATTCCCACTGTCAGTTCAACAGCTCTAACCCACAGGGAAACCTCTTGGGAAAAACCTTTAAATTCACTGAGACCACCCAAAGTGCCCATCCAAACTTAATTTCTTTGCCAAAGAGAAGAACAAGAAGCTCATTTCAAGAGAAATGGCATCCCCTCCTCCAAAATCCAAAACATCCAGTGACTGATCCCATACAATGGTGTCAGAACACTCTTACTAGAGGCAGACAGCCTTCCAAAGATGGATACTGACTCAATGACAGTACAAATTGAGGGAGTGCTTCCAAATATGCCGGCACAAGAAGCTGCTGTCGTCCTTGAGCTGCGCGACACAGCTTCTTATCTGCACCTCCAACTCTGGGGCTACGTGCTTTCCTTCCCATGAGAAAGCATTGCCATTCTCCTTCAGGAACTTACCAAGCCAAACTGTATGCCATGTCCTGTACTATGTCCAACAATGGCTCCTGCACAGAAGGGTCAACGACATAAATATCTTGCTGGACTATACCTCCTCATAGTACCTTTAACGCCTGCCCTATTACATTGTCACTATATCTTTTACTTGCCAAGGAAAGGCACTCAGAGTCACTTGGCCTTGCCTTGCCTTTGATGCTGTGGCTAGTCTACTCTTGTTTTGCTTGCTTGCTTATGTGTGCCTTGCCTGGCAAGACCTAGAAAGACCTTCCTTGCTTTGCTTTGCCTTGCCTACCGCTCTTTGCAATGCAAACCAAGTGTAGGCGCAATTGTAGGCAAGTCAAGGGAGAAGCTGACAAGGCTGGAGCCATGAGGGGCAAGCAAATGGAGTGGTAGGTGAGAGAAGGCCCAGAACTTCTAGGCAAGGATGGGCACAGGAAGGCCAGACAGAAAGAGGAAGGCCTAGGCAAGGCTAGGTTTCCCTGGAGGAAAGCAGTAGGCAGGTCAAGTGTGGGCGTAGGCACTGGAGGGAGTGCAAGGCTAGGGAGGCAAGGCAGGGCAAGGCAAGGAAACTTTGGGGTCACCAAGGCAAGACAAATGAGAGGTACATTCAAAGACTGCTGGTACACAAAAGGGGCTAGGACAGACTTCTCTGGCTGGCCTTGATCTCACATGGGCCATCTCTAATCTGCACCTAAAACACTTGGATTACCTGCTTTCCTTGGTATACAAAAGAACTGTCATTCTGGTCCTGAAGCGCAAAGGTGAAATGTGAATTTTATGTCCAAAATTCAAGACATGTAAGGATAGGTGCCAGAAGCAAGCTGCCAGGACAGATGGGTGTGCTTGCACGTGACCTCTTTTAGGCTTCCTCTCACATGCTCCTGAAACGCTGGAGGTACGTGAAAGCCTTGAGAGTCCTAGGAGAAGCAGGCAGGGCAAGGCAAGATGAAGAAATTCCGCAAAAAGAGGGGTATTGAATTCCAGGTGGGGGACGAGTGAGCAAGGGAATGCAAGGCAAGGGAGAGGAGAGGTTCAAAGGTAACGCCAAGAAAAGTGGTGGCTTTGCCAGGCAAGACAAAGGAGAGGCAAGCAAGGCAATGAGAGTCCTAGAAGGAGAAGGAAATGAAAGATTGGAGCTGGACAAAGGGGAAGGGAAACTGGACAAAGTGGCAAGGGGGATGGGTGGTGCAAGGCACTGGACTGGTAGGAAGGGCAAGGGAAAGACATGGATGGGTCAGGAAGGAAGAGGAAAACAATGGCCAGGAATGACAAAGAAATGCAAGGTTGGATAGGAAAGGAAAGGCAAGGCAATGTAGGGAAGGGGTAGGCCAGACAATGGGTGTCTTAAGAGGAAAAGTATGCATAGCAAGGCCAAGAGAAAAGCGGTAAAGAAGTTAGCGTGGGGGATAGGTGAGTGTAGCTGAGAAAGAAAGAAAGAAAGAAAGAAAGTGCCTCATTCCAGTATGTATGTATGTATGTGTGTGTGAAGTTTGCAGGATGTAAAGCAGAGACTTGATGGTGGAGTGAAAGGATGCTTTTGAATACACGTGGCAAGGTCCAAGCAAACTATTTGTCTTGGCACATCTGTGTCCCATAAACTTCTTAGTTTAGATTCAGACTGTAAGCGGGACAGAGAACACCCCTAAAATTACAGCTGAGCAAGAAAGCAGGTCGCATCAGCATGTTTTAAAGGAAGCAGTTTTTTTGTGTGAGAAGAAAATGGACATATGAGACTCCAGCAGTATCGACGTTCAGCTTAGAAGCAAAGTGCAATGATTCCGTACAAACTTTGAAAATGAAACGCAGCAATAAAAAGGCAATGGGACATGTCAGCGAAAGCTTTGTGGCCAAGCAGGGTGAGATGTTTGAAGCAGAACCACAGTTTGGTTTCACTAAGGATCCATCATGGTGGATTGCAAACATGTGCCAAGACAACACATATTCTGCAGCTGTTGCAGCTCTCCGCAGGAACACTAGCACTTTCCCTTAGACTCTAAAATGCAGAGAAATGGCCTGCGCAGCGCAGAAGCTATTTGTGCTGCTTGTACACCTCTTCCAACCCCTCAGTGGAAACTATTGCGCCTGCCTTTAGACTCTGAGATCCAGAGAACACAATGGTAGAGGCAGTGGAGAATGGAAGAAGAGAGTGAAGTTTGATGAGTGAGTTTGATGTGACTTATGTGGAGCACGCAGAAAATGTAGCCCCGTACTGGTTTTTACACCTGGAGCCTATTTCTGTAAGACATTTCAGGTGGACATTTTTGATCAAGAAGCCAGAGTGAAAAAATTGACAGCAGGTCTCTCTGGGAAAGAAAAAGCAGCAAGGCGTCGTGTGCCATTTAAATGCTGCTATAAGAAGGGCGTACTTTAGCAGCATCTCTCTTGACACTTCTATCTGTGAAATCTCTAGCTGCTTGGACACAGCGACACTGAAAATAATTGTACTGCAAATACCAAGTTACACAGGGAAAAAGGATAGGTCAGCAAATGCCTTCTGTCCTGGCACATCTCTCAGTCAGAACTCCAGCTGAAAAATTTTGCTGTAATGATGGACTTTGCCACTTGGAGAGAATTTATATAGTTGGGAAGAAGCATTCAAAGCCCTAGTGCATTTCGTCTATTTTACGGACTGCAAGGGCACTCTAAAGGCCAGCACTAGCTTTTTGTTGGACTTTTTCTTTTTGAGTAGCTGCTGGACGTTTTGAAGCGGTTTGGGATCTGCTAGAGTGCAAGGTAATACATAGAGTTTGAGGAAAGTGATATACACATTTTATATCTCCAGGGAGGTGGATGCAGTTCAGTGTGTGCGAGTTACATGTTGAGCAGCTGATCACACAGAAAAGAAGAGGCTGCGCTGCAATTGCCTTTTCATTTGCAGCTTATAAATTGCACAGCCCACAATGAAACAATTCCACTTCCTTCTGTGCTACATACAGGATCACATTCTCTCCGTCTCTAAGAGCCAGGACCCCCAGCGGAGCTCTTCCCTGCGCTGCTCCTACACCAATGAGGCCGGAGCCGCAAACAGCTTGGCTTTTTCCCTGGCACCGTCTGCCAGCGCTCATCAAAATAACCACACGATGGCGCTGTCGACTAACAAAAGAAGGAAACGCACCGAGGCCAGCTCCAAAGGACAGAGCCGAGTTGGAAACGTCCCTGCTCTCAAATTAACTGTGCCAGGAAAAAAAGGACTTTGCTGATCTTCCCCTTCCAAGTGTGCAAACACTTTTGCACCACACTCAAAGGGCAACACGAAATCCTCTGCCCTAACAAACATTTTCACTCTCGCAGAGTCCGGTAACAAACTCAAAGACATCCGCTCAACAAATGTGCCAGCTGAGAGAGAAAGTTCTTTGCTGCCTACAATTTCAGCTTCACCCATCAAACAATGAACACACACCCTGCTATTGGCACTTTTCTTTTCAGCTCTACGCTCCTAAGCTTTCAGTCTCAGAATCAAGATCCAAGCAGCATGGCAACAGGGACTACTCACACACTAAAGCTACAGGGACAGAAAGCTCAACAACTTGCTGTCTAGATTCCCACTGTCAGTTCAACAGCTCTAACCCACAGGGAAACCTCTTGGGAAAAACCTTTAAATTCACTGAGACCACCCAAAGTGCCCATCCAAACTTAATTTCTTTGCCAAAGAGAAGAACAAGAAGCTCATTTCAAGAGAAATGGCATCCCCTCCTCCAAAATCCAAAACATCCAGTGACTGATCCCATACAATGGTGTCAGAACACTCTTACTAGAGGCAGACAGCCTTCCAAAGATGGATACTGACTCAATGACTGTACAAATTGAGGGAGTGCTTCCAAATATGCCGGCACAAGAAGCTGCTGTCGTCCTTGAGCTGTGCGACACAGCTTCTTATCTGCACCTCCAACTCTGGGGCTACGTGCTTTCCTTCCCATGAGAAAGCATTGCCATTCTCCTTCAGGAACTTACCAAGCCAAGCTGTATGCCATGTCCTGTACTATGTCCAACAATGGCTCCTGCACAGAAGGGTCTACGACATAAATATCTCTCTGGACTATACCTCCTCATGGTACCTTTAACGCCCGCCCTATTACATTGTCACTATATCTTTTACTTGCCAAGGAAAGGCACTCAGAGTCACTTGGCCTTGCCTTGCCTTTGATGCTGTGGCTAGTCTACTCTTGTTTTGCTTGCTTGCTTATGTGTGCCTTGCCTGGCAAGACCTAGAAAGACCTTCCTTGCTTTGCTTTGCCTTGCCTACCGCTCTTTGCAATGCAAACCAAGTGTAGGCGCAATTGTAGGCAAGTCAAGGGAGAAGCTGACAAGGCTGGAGCCATGAGGGGCAAGCAAATGGAGTGGTGGGTGAGAGAAGGCCCAGAACTTCTAGGCAAGGATGGGCACAGGAAGGCCAGGCAGAAACAGGAAGGCCTAGGCAAGGCTAGGTTTCCCTGGAGGAAAGCTGTTGGCAGGTCAAGTGTGGGTGTAGGCACTGGAGGGAGTGCAAGGCTAGGGAGAGGAGAGGTTCAAAGGTAACGCCAAGAAAAGTGGTGGCTTTGCCAGGCAAGACAAAGGAGAGGCAAGCAAGGCAATGAGAGTCCTAGAAGGAGAAGGAAATGAAAGATTGGAGCTGGACAAAGGGGAAGGGAAACTGGACAAAGTGGCAAGGGGGATGGGTGGTGCAAGGCACTGGACTGGTAGGAAGGGCAAGGGAAAGACATGGATGGGTCAGGAAGGAAGAGGAAAACAATGGCCAGGAATGACAAAGAAATGCAAGGTTGGATAGGAAAGGAAAGGCAAGGCAATGTAGGGAAGGGGTAGGCCAGACAATGGGTGTCTTAAGAGGAAAAGTATGCATAGCAAGGCCAAGAGAAAAGCGGTAAAGAAGTTAGCGTGGGGGATAGGTGAGTGTAGCTGAGAAAGAAAGAAACAAAGTGCCTCATTCCAGTTTGTATGTATGTATGTGTGTGTGAAGTTTGCAGGATGTAAAGCAGAAGAAAGCAGTGCCTTGATGGTGGAGTGAAAGGATGCTTTTGAATACACGTGGCAAGGTCCAAGCAAACTATTTGTCTTGGCACATCTGTGTCCCATAAACTTTTTAGTTTAGATTCAGACTGTAAGCCGGACAGAGAACACCCCTAAAATTACAGCTGAGCAAGAAAGCAGGTCGCATCAGCATGTTTTAAAGGAAGCAGTTTTTTTGTGTGAGAAGAAAATGGACATATGAGACTCCAGCAGTATCGACGTTCAGCTTAGAAGCAAAGTGCAATGATTCCGTACAAACTCTGAAAATGAAACGCAGCAATAAAAAGGCAATGGGACATGTCAGCGAAAGCTTTGTGGCCAAGCAGGGTGAGATGTTTGAAGCAGAACCACAGTTTGGTTTCACTAAGGATCCATCATGGTGGATTGCAAACATGTGCCAAGACAACACATATTCTGCAGCTGTTGCAGCTCTCCGCAGGAACACTAGCGCTTTCCCTTAGGCTCTAAAATGCAGAGAAATGGCCTGCGCAGCGCAGAAGCTATTTGTGCTGCTTGTACACCTCTTCCAACCCCTCAGTGGAAACTATTGCGCCTGCCTTTAGACTCTGAGATCCAGAGAACACAATGGTAGAGGCAGTGGTGGAGAATGGAAGGAGAGAGTGAAGTTTGATGAGTGAGTTTGATGTGACTTATGTGGAGCACGCAGAAAATGTAGCCCCGTACTGGTTTTTACACCTGGAGCCTATTTCTGTAAGACATTTCAGGTGGACATTTTTGATCAAGAAGCCAGAGTGAAAAAATTGACAGCAGGTCTCTCTGGGAAAGAAAAAGCAGCAAGGCGTCGTGTGCCATTTAAATGCTGCTATAAGAAGGGCGTACTTTAGCAGCATCTCTCTTGACACTTCTATCTGTGTAATCTCTAGCTGCTTGGACACAGCGACACTGAAAATAATTGTACTGCAAATACCAAGTTACACAGGGAAAAAGGGTAGGTCAGCAAATGCCTTCTGTCCTGGCACATCTCTCAGTCAGAACTCCAGCTGAAAAATTTTGCTGTAATGATGGACTTTGCCACTTGGAGAGAATTTATATAGTTGGGAAGAAGCATTCAAAGCCCTAGTGCATTTTGTCTATTTTGCGGACTGCAAAGGCACTATAAAGGCCAGCACTAGCTTTTTGTTGGACTTTTTCTTTTTGAGTAGCTGCTGGACGTTTTGAAGCGGTTTGGGATCTGCTAGAGTGCAAGGTAATACATAGAGTTTGAGGAAAGTGATATACACATTTTATATCTCCAGGGAGGTGGATGCAGTTCAGTGTGTGCGAGTTACATGTTGAGCAGCTGATCACACAGAAAAGAAGAGGCTGCGCTGCAATTGCCTTTTCATTTGCAGCTTATAAACTGCACAGCCCACAATGAAACAATTCCACTTCCTTCTGTGCTACATACAGGATCACATTCTCTCAGTCTCTAAGAGCCAGGACCCCCAGCGGAGCTCTTCCCTGCGCTGCTCCTACACCAATGAGGCCGGAGCCGCAAACAGCTTGGCTTTTTCCCTGGCACCGTCTGCCAGCGCTCATCAAAATAACCACACGATGGCGCTGTCGACTAACAAAAGAAGGAAACGCACCGAGGCCAGCTCCAAAGGACAGAGCCGAGTTGGAAACGTCCCTGCTCTCAAATTAACTGTGCCAGGAAAAAAAGACTTTGCTGATCTTCCCCCTCCAAGTGTGCAAACACTTTTGCACCACACTCAAAAGGCAACACGAAATCCTCTGCCCTAACAAACATTTTCACTCTCGCAGAATCCGGTAACAAACTCAAAGACATCCGCTCAACAAATGTGCCAGCTGAGAGAGAAAGTTCTTTGCTGCCTACAATTTCAACTTCACCCATCAAACAATGAACACACACCCTGCTATTGGCACTTTTCTTTTCAGCTCTACGCTCCTAAGCTTTCAGTCTCAGAGTCAAGATCCAAGCAGCATGGCAACAGGGACTACTCACACACTAAAGCTACAAGGACAAAAAGCTCAACAACTTGCTGTCTAGATTCCCACTGTCAGTTCAACAGCTCTAACCCACAGGGAAACCTCTTGGGAAAAACCTTTAAATTCACTGAGACCACCCAAAGTGCCCATCCAAACTTAATTTCTTTGCCAAAGAGAAGAACAAGAAGCTCATTTCAAGAGAAAGGGCATCCCCTCCTCCAAAATCCAAAACATCCAGTGACTGATCCCATACAATGGTGTCAGAACACTCTTACTAGAGGCAGACAGCCTTCCAAAGATGGATACTGACTCAATGACTGTACAAATTGAGGGAGTGCTTCCAAATATGCCGGCACAAGAAGCTGCTGTCGTCCTTGAGCTGCGCGACACAGCTTCTTATCTGCACCTCCAACTCTGGGGCTACGTGCTTTCCTTCCCATGAGAAAGCATTGCCATTCTCCTTCAGGAACTTACCAAGCCAAACTGTATGCCATGTCCTGTACTATGTCCAACAATGGCTCCTGCACAGAAGGGTCTACGACATAAATATCTTGCTGGACTATACCTCCTCATGGTACCTTTAACGCCTGCCCTATTACATTGTCACTATATCTTTTACTTGCCAAGGAAAGGCACTCAGAGTCACTTGGCCTTGCCTTGCCTTTGATGCTGTGGCTAGTCTACTCTTGTTTTGCTTGCTTGCTTATGTGTGCCTTGCCTGGCAAGACCTAGAAAGACCTTCCTTGCTTTGCTTTGCCTTGCCTACCGCTCTTTGCAATGCAAACCAAGTGTAGGCGCAATTGTAGGCAAGTCAAGGGAGAAGCTGACAAGGCTGGAGCCATGAGGGGCAAGCAAATGGAGTGGTGGGTGAGAGAAGGCCCAGAACTTCTAGGCAAGGATGGGCACAGGAAGGCCAGGCAGAAACAGGAAGGCCTAGGCAAGGCTAGGTTTCCCTGGAGGAAAGCTGTAGGCAGGTCAAGTGTGGGTGTAGGCACTGGAGGGAGTGCAAGGCTAGGGAGGCAAGGCAGGGCAAGGCAAGGAAACTTTTGGGTCACCAAGGCAAGACAAATGAGAGGTACATTCAAAGACTGCTGGTACACAAAAGGGGCTAGGACAGACTTCTCTGGCTGGCCTTGATCTCACATGGGCCATCTCTAATCTGCACCTAAAACACTTGGATTACCTGCTTTCCTTGGTATACAAAAGAACTGTCATTCTGGTCCTGAAGCGCAAAGGTGAAATGTGAATTTTATGTCCAAAATTCAAGACATGTAAGGATAGGTGCCAGAAGCAAGCTGCCAGGACAGATGGGTGTGCTTGCACGTGACCTCTTTTGGGCTTCCTCTCACATGCTCCTGAAACGCTGGAGGTACGTGAAAGCCTTGAGAGTCCTAGGAGAAGCAGGCAGGGCAAGGCAAGATGAAGAAATTTGGCAAAAAGAGGGGTATTGAATTCCAGGTGGGGGACGAGTGAGCAAGGGAATGCAAGGCAAGGGAGAGGAGAGGTTCAAAGGTAACGCCAAGAAAAGTGGTGGCTTTGCCAGGCAAGACAAAGGAGAGGCAAGCAAGGCAATGAGAGTCCTAGAAGGAGAAGGAAATGAAAGATTGGAGCTGGACAAAGGTGAAGGGAAACCGGACAAAGTGGCAAGGGGGATGGGTGGTGCAAGGCACTGGACTGGTAGGAAGGGCAAGGGAAAGACATGGATGGGTCAGGAAGGAAGAGGAAAACAATGGCCAGGAATGACAAAGAAATGCAAGGTTGGATAGGAAAGGAAAGGCAAGGCAATGTAGGGAAGGGGTAGGCCAGACAATGGGTGTCTTAAGAGGAAAAGTATGCATAGCAAGGCCAAGAGAAAAGCGGTAAAGAAGTTAGCGTGGGGGATAGGTGAGTGTAGCTGAGAAAGAAAGAAAGAAAGAAAGAAAGAAAGAAAGAAAGAAAGAAAGAAAGTGCCTCATTCCAGTATGTATGTATGTATGTGTGTGTGAAGTTTGCAGGATGTAAAGCAGAGACTTGATGGTGGAGTGAAAGGATGCTTTTGAATACACGTGGCAAGGTCCAAGCAAACTATTTGTCTTGGCACATCTGTGTCCCATAAACTTCTTAGTTTAGATTCAGACTGTAAGCGGGACAGAGAACACCCCTAAAATTACAGCTGAGCAAGAAAGCAGGTCGCATCAGCATGTTTTAAAGGAAGCAGTTTTTTTGTGTGAGAAGAAAATGGACATATGAGACTCCAGCAGTATCGACGTTCAGCTTAGAAGCAAAGTGCAATGATTCCGTACAAACTCTGAAAATGAAACGCAGCAATAAAAAGGCAATGGGACATGTCAGCGAAAGCTTTGTGGCCAAGCAGGGTGAGATGTTTGAAGCAGAACCACAGTTTGGTTTCACTAAGGATCCATCATGGTGGATTGCAAACATGTGCCAAGACAACACATATTCTGCAGCTGTTGCAGCTCTCCGCAGGAACACTAGCGCTTTCCCTTAGGCTCTAAAATGCAGAGAAATGGCCTGCGCAGCGCAGAAGCTATTTGTGCTGCTTGTACACCTCTTCCAACCCCTCAGTGGAAACTATTGCGCCTGCCTTTAGACTCTGAGATCCAGAGAACACAATGGTAGAGGCAGTGGTGGAGAATGGAAGGAGAGAGTGAAGTTTGATGAGTGAGTTTGATGTGACTTATGTGGAGCACGCAGAAAATGTAGCCCCGTACTGGTTTTTACACCTGGAGCCTATTTCTGTAAGACATTTCAGGTGGACATTTTTGATCAAGAAGCCAGAGTGAAAAAATTGACAGCAGGTCTCTCTGGGAAAGAAAAAGCAGCAAGGCGTCGTGTGCCATTTAAATGCTGCTATAAGAAGGGCGTACTTTAGCAGCATCTCTCTTGACACTTCTATCTGTGTAATCTCTAGCTGCTTGGACACAGCGACACTAAAAATAATTGTACTGCAAATACCAAGTTACACAGGGAAAAAGGGTAGGTCAGCAAATGCCTTCTGTCCTGGCACATCTCTCAGTCAGAACTCCAGCTGAAAAATGTTGCTGTAATGATGGACTTTGCCACTTGGAGAGAATTTATATAGTTGGGAAGAAGCATTCAAAGCCCTAGTGCATTTCGTCTATTTTACGGACTGCAAGGGCACTCTAAAGGCCAGCACTAGCTTTTTGTTGGACTTTTTCTTTTTGAGTAGCTGCTGGACGTTTTGAAGCGGTTTGGGATCTGCTAGAGTGCAAGGTAATACATAGAGTTTGAGGAAAGTGATATACACATTTTATATCTCCAGGGAGGTGGAGGCAGTTCAGTGTGTGCGAGTTACATGTTGAGCAGCTGATCACACAGAAAAGAAGAGGCTGCGCTGCAATTGCCTTTTCATTTGCAGCTTATAAACTGCACAGCCCACAATGAAACAATTCCACTTCCTTCTGTGCTACATACAGGATCACATTCTCTCCGTCTCTAAGAGCCAGGACCCCCAGCGGAGCTCTTCCCTGCGCTGCTCCTACACCAATGAGGCCGGAGCCGCAAACAGCTTGGCTTTTTCCCTGGCACCGTCTGCCAGCGCTCATCAAAATAACCACACGATGGCGCTGTCGACTAACAAAAGAAGGAAACGCACCGAGGCCAGCTCCAAAGGACAGAGCCGAGTTGGAAACGTCCCTGCTCTCAAATTAACTGTGCCAGGAAAAAAAGGACTTTGCTGATCTTCCCCTTCCAAGTGTGCAAACACTTTTGCACCACACTCAAAGGGCAACACGAAATCCTCTGCCCTAACAAACATTTTCACTCTCGCAGAGTCCGGTAACAAACTCAAAGACATCCGCTCAACAAATGTGCCAGCGGAGAGAGAAAGTTCTTTGCTGCCTACAATTTCAGCTTCACCCATCAAACAATGAACACACACCCTGCTATTGGCACTTTTCTTTTCTGCTCTACGCTCCTAAGCTTTCAGTCTCAGAATCAAGATCCAAGCAGCATGGCAACAGGGACTACTCACACACTAAAGCTACAAGGACAGAAAGCTCAACAACTTGCTGTCTAGATTCCCACTGTCAGTTCAACAGCTCTAACCCACAGGGAAACCTCTTGGGAAAAACCTTTAAATTCACTGAGACCACCCAAAGTGCCCATCCAAACTTAATTTCTTTGCCAAAGAGAAGAACAAGAAGCTCATTTCAAGAGAAAGGGCATCCCCTCCTCCAAAATCCAAAACATCCAGTGACTGATCCCATACAATGGTGTCAGAACACTCTTACTAGAGGCAGACAGCCTTCCAAAGATGGATACTGACTCAATGACTGTACAAATTGAGGGAGTGCTTCCAAATATGCCGGCACAAGAAGCTGCTGTCGTCCTTGAGCTGTGCGACACAGCTTCTTATCTGCACCTCCAACTCTGGGGCTACGTGCTTTCCTTCCCATGAGAAAGCATTGCCATTCTCCTTCAGGAACTTACCAAGCCAAACTGTATGCCATGTCCTGTACTATGTCCAACAATGGCTCCTGCACAGAAGGGTCTACGACATAAATATCTCTCTGGACTATACCTCCTCATGGTACCTTTAACGCCCGCCCTATTACATTGTCACTATATCTTTTACTTGCCAAGGAAAGGCACTCAGAGTCACTTGGCCTTGCCTTGCCTTTGATGCTGTGGCTAGTCTACTCTTGTTTTGCTTGCTTGCTTATGTGTGCCTTGCCTGGCAAGACCTAGAAAGACCTTCCTTGCTTTGCTTTGCCTTGCCTACCGCTCTTTGCAATGCAAACCAAGTGTAGGCGCAATTGTAGGCAAGTCAAGGGAGAAGCTGACAAGGCTGGAGACATGAGGGGCAAGCAAATGGAGTGGTGGGTGAGAGAAGGCCCAGAACTTCTAGGCAAGGATGGGCACAGGTAGGCCAGGCAGAAACAGGAGGGGCTAGGCAAGGCGAGGTTTCCCTGGAGAAAAGCAGTAGGCAGGTCAAGTGTGGGCGTAGGCACTGGAGGGAGTGCAATGCTAGGGAGGCAAGGCAGGGCAAGGCAAGGAAACTTTTGGGTCACCAAGGCAAGACAAATGAGAGGTACATTCAAAGACTGCTGGTACACAAAAGGGGCTAGGACAGACTTCTCTGGCTGGCCTTGATCTCACATGGGCCATCTCTAATCTGCACCTAAAACACTTGGATTACCTGCTTTCCTTGGTATACAAAAGAACTGTCATTCTGGTCCTGAAGCGCAAAGGTGAAATGTGAATTTTATGTCCAAAATTCAAGACATGTAAGGATAGGTGCCAGAAGCAAGCTGCCAGGACAGATGGGTGTGCTTGCACGTGACCTCTTTTGGGCTTCCTCTCACATGCTCCTGAAACGCTGGAGGTACGTGAAAGCCTTGAGAGTCCTAGGAGAAGCAGGCAGGGCAAGGCAAGATGAAGAAATTTGGCAAAAAGAGGGGTATTGAATTCCAGGTGGGGGACGAGTGAGCAAGGGAATGCAAGGCAAGGGAGAGGAGAGGTTCAAAGGTAACGCCAAGAAAAGTGGTGGCTTTGCCAGGCAAGACAAAGGAGAGGCAAGCAAGGCAATGAGAGTCCTAGAAGGAGAAGGAAATGAAAGATTGGAGCTGGACAAAGGGGAAGGGAAACTGGACAAAGTGGCAAGGGGGATGGGTGGTGCAAGGCACTGGACTGGTAGGAAGGGCAAGGGAAAGACATGGATGGGTCAGGAAGGAAGAGGAAAACAATGGCCAGGAATGACAAAGAAATGCAAGGTTGGATAGGAAAGGAAAGGCAAGGCAATGTAGGGAAGGGGTAGGCCAGACAATGGGTGTCTTAAGAGGAAAAGTATGCATAGCAAGGCCAAGAGAAAAGCGGTAAAGAAGTTAGCGTGGGGGATAGGTGAGTGTAGCTGAGAAAGAAAGAAAGAAAGAAAGAAAGAAAGTGCCTCATTCCAGTATGTATGTATGTATGTGTGTGTGAAGTTTGCAGGATGTAAAGCAGAGACTTGATGGTGGAGTGAAAGGATGCTTTTGAATACACGTGGCAAGGTCCAAGCAAACTATTTGTCTTGGCACATCTGTGTCCCATAAACTTCTTAGTTTAGATTCAGACTATAAGCGGGACAGAGAACACCCCTAAAATTACAGCTGAGCAACAAAGCAGGTCGCATCAGCATGTTTTAAAGGAAGCAGTTTTTTTGTGTGAGAAGAAAATGGACATATGAGACTCCAGCAGTATCGACGTTCTGCTTAGAAGCAAAGTGCAATGATTCCGTACAAACTCTGAAAATGAAACGCAGCAATAAAAAGGCAATGGGACATGTCAGCGAAAGCTTTGTGGCCAAGCAGGGTGAGATGTTTGAAGCAGAACCACAGTTTGGTTTCACTAAGGATCCATCATGGTGGATTGCAAACATGTGCCAAGACAACACATATTCTGCAGCTGTTGCAGCTCTCCGCAGGAACACTAGCACTTTCCCTTAGACTCTAAAATGCAGAGAAATGGCCTGTGCAGCGCAGAAGCTATTTGTGCTGCTTGTACACCTCTTCCAACCCCTCAGTGGAAACTATTGCGCCTGCCTTTAGACTCTGAGATCCAGAGAACACAATGGTAGAGGCAGTGGAGAATGGAAGAAGAGAGTGAAGTTTGATGAGTGAGTTTGATGTGACTTATGTGGAGCACGCAGAAAATGTAGCCCCGTACTGGTTTTTACACCTGGAGCCTATTTCTGTAAGACATTTCAGGTGGACATTTTTGATCAAGAAGCCAGAGTGAAAAAATTGACAGCAGGTCTCTCTGGGAAAGAAAAAGCAGCAAGGCGTCGTGTGCCATTTAAATGCTGCTATAAGAAGGGCGTACTTTAGCAGCATCTCTCTTGACACTTCTATCTGTGTAATCTCTAGCTGCTTGGACACAGCGACACTGAAAATAATTGTACTGCAAATACCAAGTTACACAGGGAAAAAGGGTAGGTCAGCAAATGCCTTCTGTCCTGGCACATCTCTCAGTCAGAACTCCAGCTGAAAAATTTTGCTGTAATGATGGACTTTGCCACTTGGAGAGAATTTATATAGTTGGGAAGAAGCATTCAAAGCCCTAGTGCATTTCGTCTATTTTACGGACTGCAAGGGCACTCTAAAGGCCAGCACTAGCTTTTTGTTGGACTTTTTCTTTTTGAGTAGCTGCTGGACGTTTTGAAGCGGTTTGGGATCTGCTAGAGTGCAAGGTAATACATAGAGTTTGAGGAAAGTGATATACACATTTTATATCTCCAGGGAGGTGGATGCAGTTCAGTGTGTGCGAGTTACATGTTGAGCAGCTGATCACACAGAAAAGAAGAGGCTGCGCTGCAATTGCCTTTTCATTTGCAGCTTATAAACTGCACAGCCCACAATGAAACAATTCCACTTCCTTCTGTGCTACATACAGGATCACATTCTCTCAGTCTCTAAGAGCCAGGACCCCCAGCGGAGCTCTTCCCTGCGCTGCTCCTACACCAATGAGGCCGGAGCCGCAAACAGCTTGGCTTTTTCCCTGGCACCGTCTGCCAGCGCTCATCAAAATAACCACACGATGGCGATGTCGACTAACAAAAGAAGGAAACGCACCGAGGCCAGCTCCAAAGGACAGAGCCGAGTTGGAAACGTCCCTGCTCTCAAATTAACTGTGCCAGGAAAAAAAGACTTTGCTGATCTTCCCCCTCCAAGTGTGCAAACACTTTTGCACCACACTCAAAGGGCAACACGAAATCCTCTGCCCTAACAAACATTTTCACTCTCGCAGAGTCAGATAACAAACTCAAAGACATCCACTCAACAAATGTGCCAGCAGAGAGAGAAAGTTCTTTGCTGCCTACAATTTCAGCTTCACCCATCAAACAATGAACACACACCCTGCTATTGGCACTTTTCTTTTCAGCTCTGCGCTCTTAAGCTTTCAGTCTCAGAGTCAAGATCCAAGCAGCACGGCAACAGGGACTACTCACACACTAAAGCTACAAGGACAAAAAGTTCAACCACTTGCTGTCTAGATTCCCACTGTCAGTTCAACAGCTCTAACCCACAGGGAAACCTCTTGGGAAAAACCTTTAAATTCACTGAGACCACCCAAAGTGCCCATCCAAACTTAATTTCTTTGCCAAAGAGAAGAACAAGAAGCTCATTTCAAGAGAAATGGCATCCCCTCCTCCAAAATCCAAAACATCCAGTGACTGATCCCATACAATGGTGTCAGAACACTCTTACTAGAGGCAGACAGCCTTCCAAAGATGGATACTGACTCAATGACTGTACAAATTGAGGGAGTGCTTCCAAATATGCTGGCACAAGAAGCTGCTGTCGTCCTTGAGCTGCGCGACACAGCTTCTTATCTGCACCTCCAACTCTGGGGCTACGTGCTTTCCTTCCCATGAGAAAGCATTGCCATTCTCCTTCAGGAAGTTACCAAGCCAAACTGTATGCCATGTCCTGTACTATGTCCAACAATGGCTCCTGCACAGAAGGGTCTACGACATAAATATCTTGCTGGACTATACCTCCTCATGGTACCTTTAACGCCCGCCCTATTACATTGTCACTATATCTTTTACTTGCCAAGGAAAGGCACTCAGAGTCACTTGGCCTTGCCTTGCCTTTGATGCTGTGGCTAGTCTACTCTTGTTTTGCTTGCTTGCTTATGTGTGCCTTGCCTGGCAAGACCTAGAAAGACCTTCCTTGCTTTGCTTTGCCTTGCCTACCGCTCTTTGCAATGCAAACCAAGTGTAGGCGCAATTGTAGGCAAGTCAAGGGAGAAGCTGACAAGGCTGGAGCCATGAGGGGCAAGCAAATGGAGTGGTAGGTGAGAGAAGGCCCAGAACTTCTAGGCAAGGATGGGCATAGGAAGGCCAGGCAGAAACAGGCGGGGCTAGGCAAGGCTAGGTTTCCCTGGAGGAAAGCAGTAGGCAGGTCAAGTGTGGGCGTAGGCACTGGAGGGAGTGCAATGCTAGGGAGGCAAGGCAGGGCAAGGCAAGGAAACTTTTGGGTCACCAAGGCAAGACAAATGAGAGGTACATTCAAAGACTGCTGGTACACAAAAGGGGCTAGGACAGACTTCTCTGGCTGGCCTTGATCTCACATGGGCCATCTCTAATCTGCACCTAAAACACTTGGATTACCTGCTTTCCTTGGTATACAAAAGAACTGTCATTCTGGTCCTGAAGCGCAAAGGTGAAATGTGAATTTTATGTCCAAAATTCAAGACATGTAAGGATAGGTGCCAGAAGCAAGCTGCCAGGACAGATGGGTGTGCTTGCACGTGACCTCTTTTGGGCTTCCTCTCACATGCTCCTGAAACGCTGGAGGTACGTGAAAGCCTTGAGAGTCCTAGGAGAAGCAGGCAGGGCAAGGCAAGATGAAGAAATTTGGCAAAAAGAGGGGTATTGAATTCCAGGTGGGGGACGAGTGAGCAAGGGAATGCAAGGCAAGGGAGAGGAGAGGTTCAAAGGTAACGCCAAGAAAAGTGGTGGCTTTGCCAGGCAAGACAAAGGAGAGGCAAGCAAGGCAATGAGAGTCCTAGAAGGAGAAGGAAATGAAAGATTGGAGCTGGACAAAGGGGAAGGGAAACTGGACAAAGTGGCAAGGGGGATGGGTGGTGCAAGGCACTGGACTGGTAGGAAGGGCAAGGGAAAGACATGGATGGGTCAGGAAGGAAGAGGAAAACAATGGCCAGGAATGACAAAGAAATGCAAGGTTGGATAGGAAAGGAAAGGCAAGGCAATGTAGGGAAGGGGTAGGCCAGACAATGGGTGTCTTAAGAGGAAAAGTATGCATAGCAAGGCCAAGAGAAAAGCGGTAAAGAAGTTAGCGTGGGGGATAGGTGAGTGTAGCTGAGAAAGAAAGAAAGAAAGAAAGAAAGAAAGAAAGAAAGTGCCTCATTCCAGTATGTATGTATGTATGTGTGTGTGAAGTTTGCAGGATGTAAAGCAGAGACTTGATGGTGGAGTGAAAGGATGCTTTTGAATACACGTGGCAAGGTCCAAGCAAACTATTTGTCTTGGCACATCTGTGTCCCATAAACTTCTTAGTTTAGATTCAGACTGTAAGCGGGACAGAGAACACCCCTAAAATTACAGCTGAGCAAGAAAGCAGGTCGCATCAGCATGTTTTAAAGGAAGCAGTTTTTTTGTGTGAGAAGAAAATGGACATATGAGACTCCAGCAGTATCGACGTTCAGCTTAGAAGCAAAGTGCAATGATTCCGTACAAACTCTGAAAATGAAACGCGGCAATAAAAAGGCAATGGGACATGTCAGCGAAAGCTTTGTGGCCAAGCAGGGTGAGATGTTTGAAGCAGAACCACAGTTTGGTTTCACTAAGGATCCATCATGGTGGATTGCAAACATGTGCCAAGACAACACATATTCTGCAGCTGTTGCAGCTCTCCGCAGGAACACTAGCACTTTCCCTTAGACTCTAAAATGCAGAGAAATGGCCTGTGCAGCGCAGAAGCTATTTGTGCTGCTTGTACACCTCTTCCAACCCCTCAATGGAAACTATTGCGCCTGCCTTTAGACTCTGAGATCCAGAGAACACAATGGTAGGGGCAGTGGAGAATGGAAGAAGAGAGTGAAGTTTGATGAGTGAGTTTGATGTGACTTATGTGGAGCACGCAGAAAATGTAGCCCCGTACTGGTTTTTACACCTGGAGCCTATTTCTGTAAGACATTTCAGGTGGACATTTTTGATCAAGAAGCCAGAGTGAAAAAATTGACAGCAGGTCTCTCTGGGAAAGAAAAAGCAGCAAGGCGTCGTGTGCCATTTAAATGCTGCTATAAGAAGGGCGTACTTTAGCAGCATCTCTCTTGACACTTCTATCTGTGTAATCTCTAGCTGCTTGGACACAGCGACACTGAAAATAATTGTACTGCAAATACCAAGTTACATAGGGAAAAAGGGTAGGTCAGCAAATGCCTTCTGTCCTGGCACATCTCTCAGTCAGAACTCCAGCTGAAAAATGTTGCTGTAATGATGGACTTTGCCACTTGGAGAGAATTTATATAGTTGGGAAGAAGCATTCAAAGCCCTAGTGCATTTCGTCTATTTTACGGACTGCAAGGGCACTCTAAAGGCCAGCACTAGCTTTTTGTTGGACTTTTTCTTTTTGAGTAGCTGCTGGACGTTTTGAAGCGGTTTGGGATCTGCTAGAGTGCAAGGTAATACATAGAGTTTGAGGAAAGTGATATACACATTTTATATCTCCAGGGAGGTGGAGGCAGTTCAGTGTGTGCGAGTTACATGTTGAGCAGCTGATCACACAGAAAAGAAGAGGCTGCGCTGCAATTGCCTTTTCATTTGCAGCTTATAAACTGCACAGCCCACAATGAAACAATTCCACTTCCTTCTGTGCTACATACAGGATCACATTCTCTCAGTCTCTAAGAGCCAGGACCCCCAGCGGAGCTCTTCCCTGCGCTGCTCCTACACCAATGAGGCCGGAGCCGCAAACAGCTTGGCTTTTTCCCTGGCACCGGCTGCCAGCGCTCATCAAAATAACCACACGATGGCGCTGTCGACTAACAAAAGAAGGAAACGCACCGAGGCCAGCTCCAAAGGACAGAGCCGAGTTGGAAACGTCCCTGCTCTCAAATTAACTGTGCCAGGAAAAAAAGGACTTTGCTGATCTTCCCCTTCCAAGTGTGCAAACACTTTTGCACCACACTCAAAGGGCAACACGAAATCCTCTGCCCTAACAAACATTTTCACTCTCGCAGAGTCCGGTAACAAACTCAAAGACATCCGCTCAACAAATGTGCCAGCGGAGAGAGAAAGTTCATTGCTGCCTACAATTTCAGCTTCACCCATCAAACAATGAACACACACCCTGCTATTGGCACTTTTCTTTTCTGCTCTACGCTCCTAAGCTTTCAGTCTCAGAATCAAGATCCAAGCAGCATGGCAACAGGGACTACTCACACACTAAAGCTACAAGGACAGAAAGCTCAACAACTTGCTGTCTAGATTCCCACTGTCAGTTCAACAGCTCTAACCCACAGGGAAACCTCTTGGGAAAAACCTTTAAATTCACTGAGACCACCCAAAGTGCCCATCCAAACTTAATTTCTTTGCCAAAGAGAAGAACAAGAAGCTCATTTCAAGAGTAATGGCATCCCCTCCTCCAAAATCCAAAACATCCAGTGACTGATCCCATACAATGGTGTCAGAACACTCTTACTAGAGGCAGACAGCCTTCCAAAGATGGATACTGACTCAATGACTGTACAAATTGAGGGAGTGCTTCCAAATATGCCGGCACAAGAAGCTGCTGTCGTCCTTGAGCTGTGCGACACAGCTTCTTATCTGCACCTCCAACTCTGGGGCTACGTGCTTTCCTTCCCATGAGAAAGCATTGCCATTCTCCTTCAGGAACTTACCAAGCCAAGCTGTATGCCATGTCCTGT
Source organism: Poecile atricapillus (assembly GCF_030490865.1). Taxonomy (NCBI): domain Eukaryota; kingdom Metazoa; phylum Chordata; class Aves; order Passeriformes; family Paridae; genus Poecile; species Poecile atricapillus. Next base: position 72,055,252 of record NC_081288.1, read on the forward strand.
ACTATGTCCAACAATGGCTCCTGCACAGAAGGGTCTACGACATAAATATCTTGCTGGACTATACCTCCTCATGGTACCTTTAACGCCTGCCCTATTACATTGTCACTATATCTTTTACTTGCCAAGGAAAGGCACTCAGAGTCACTTGGCCTTGCCTTGCCTTTGATGCTGTGGCTAGTCTACTCTTGTTTTGCTTGCTTGCTTATGTGTGCCTTGCCTGGCAAGACCTAGAAAGACCTTCCTTGCTTTGCTTTGCCTTGCCTACCGCTCTTTGCAATGCAAACCAAGTGTAGGCGCAATTGTAGGCAAGTCAAGGGAGAAGCTGACAAGGCTGGAGCCATGAGGGGCAAGCAAATGGAGTGGTGGGTGAGAGAAGGCCCAGAACTTCTAGGCAAGTTTGGGCACAGGTAGGCCAGGCAGAAACAGGAGGGGCTAGGCAAGGCGAGGTTTCCCTGGAGAAAAGCAGTAGGCAGGTCAAGTGTGGGCGTAGGCACTGGAGGGAGTGCAAGGCTAGGGAGGCAAGGCAGGGCAAGGCAAGGAAACTTTTGGGTCACCAAGGCAAGACAAATGAGAGGTACATTCAAAGACTGCTGGTACACAAAAGGGGCTAGGACAGACTTCTCTGGCTGGCCTTGATCTCACATGGGCCATCTCTAATCTGCACCTAAAACACTTGGATTACCTGCTTTCCTTGGTATACAAAAGAACTGTCATTCTGGTCCTGAAGCGCAAAGGTGAAATGTGAATTTTATGTCCAAAATTCAAGACATGTAAGGATAGGTGCCAGAAGCAAGCTGCCAGGACAGATGGGTGTGCTTGCACGTGACCTCTTTTGGGCTTCCTCTCACATGCTCCTGAAACGCTGGAGGTACGTGAAAGCCTTGAGAGTCCTAGGAGAAGCAGGCAGGGCAAGGCAAGATGAAGAAATGCCGCAAAAAGAGGGGTATTGAATTCCAGGTGGGGGACGAGTGAGCAAGGGAATGCAAGGCAAGGGAGAGGAGAGGTTCAAAGGTAACGCCAAGAAAAGTGGTGGCTTTGCCAGGCAAGACAAAGGAGAGGCAAGCAAGGCAATGAGAGTCCTAGAAGGAGAAGGAAATGAAAGATTGGAGCTGGACAAAGGTGAAGGGAAACTGGACAAAGTGGCAAGGGGGATGGGTGGTGCAAGGCACTGGACTGGTAGGAAGGGCAAGGGAAAGACATGGATGGGTCAGGAAGGAAGAGGAAAACAATGGCCAGGAATGACAAAGAAATGCAAGGTTGGATAGGAAAGGAAAGGCAAGGCAATGTAGGGAAGGGGTAGGCCAGACAATGGGTGTCTTAAGAGGAAAAGTATGCATAGCAAGGCCAAGAGAAAAGCGGTAAAGAAGTTAGCGTGGGGGATAGGTGAGTGTAGCTGAGAAAGAAAGAAAGAAAGAAAGAAAGAAAGAAAGTGCCTCATTCCAGTATGTATGTATGTATGTGTGTGTGAAGTTTGCAGGATGTAAAGCAGAGACTTGATGGTGGAGTGAAAGGATGCTTTTGAATACACGTGGCAAGGTCCAAGCAAACTATTTGTCTTGGCACATCTGTGTCCCATAAACTTCTTAGTTTAGATTCAGACTGTAAGCGGGACAGAGAACACCCCTAAAATTACAGCTGAGCAAGAAAGCAGGTCGCATCAGCATGTTTTAAAGGAAGCAGTTTTTTTGTGTGAGAAGAAAATGGACATATGAGACTCCAGCAGTATCGACGTTCTGCTTAGAAGCAAAGTGCAATGATTCCGTACAAACTCTGAAAATGAAACGCGGCAATAAAAAGGCAATGGGACATGTCAGCGAAAGCTTTGTGGCCAAGCAGGGTGAGATGTTTGAAGCAGAACCACAGTTTGGTTTCACTAAGGATCCATCATGGTGGATTGCAAACATGTGCCAAGACAACACATATTCTGCAGCTGTTGCAGCTCTCCGCAGGAACACTAGTGCTTTCTGTTATAAATTCACTCGAGAGAGTGTTAAAGTTTAATAAAGGGAAGTTTTATTAATTATAGCAAGCAAGCAATAAGCAAAAGACAGCACTGGACAGCCGGGAAGCGATCCTGCTTTTCCGCGGCCGTGCTTTCGTTTTCGTGTGTCTCCTTTTAATCAGTCCAGCTCTCCGGGCTCTCCTGTGAGGTGTCCTTCCTCGGGTCTTTCTACGCATGCGCCTTCATCGGTCTAGGGGTCCGATTGTTCGGTCTTTACCTTATCTTCTTTTAACCTTTCTTCACTGTTCTCTGTAAAGGCTTAGCTCAGTAATTTTTTGGAATGTAAGGAATCTTAGCAAGGACATGATAAACGTCAGTATCTAAACAAGCATCAGTTACTATGCATACGTAAGTAACTATCGTAAGTAAGTAAGGGGTAAATAAAAATCTTGATTTTACAGAACATAACATTACAGGATATCCTATCTGCATGTTTAGTCGAACAAAAGGGTCTCTGTTTATCACAATCCCCCCTTTTTCTATTCCCTACTTTTTTTCGCTAAATCTTTGCAATTCTTTTTTTACTTAGTTCTAAATAATCTTTGGTTTTTGCCTCATTTAAGGTTTCATAAGGTGAGCTACTTCTAACTTGCTTTTTACAATGTTAATAACTTTATTAAGAGTGCAAGGGCTAAAAGTAAGACTTAAAATTAGTAAAATTAGTGGTCCTGCTGTAGTAGATAGTAAAGTTGTTTGCTAGGGAGAATAATTAAACTAGGATTCGTACCAACTCTGTTGCATTTGTTCTTTCTTTCTCTTTTTCAGTTCTTTTTGTGATTTGGCCATGGTTTCTCTTACTATCTCGCTTTTATTTACATATACACAACACTCTTCTTTAAGTGTAGTACACAGGCCCCCTTGTTGTAAAAATAATAAGTTTAATCCTCTTCTATTTTGCAAGACTACTTCAACTAGTGAGTCTAGGGAGTCTGTGAGGTCTTTTATGGATTTATCAATTCTTCTTAAATTTTCATCTACTGAAATTTTAAGCTCTTTAAGCCCCTGGTGTTGATTAACTAAGGATGCTACACCTGTTCCTAATCCAGCTCCTCTTATGCTTAGTAATACGGATATTGTTAATACTGTGAGGGGTTCTCGTTTCACCAAATGGTGTTCTGAGTTTTGGTATTGTGTATACATATATTCTTTAGAATGATAAATAATTCGGGGAACTATTATAACTTGTATATAAAATTCATAAGTTTCATTAAAGGCTGTTACAGAGACACATGGGGTTACTCCTAAAGTGTTACAAACCCATTTAGTATTAGGTGCTGGAATCAGCTACTGAGCTGGCTTGCAAGGGTCATTAATCTGTATTTTTGTCTGACATAAGTGTTTCTTATCTGGGGGCACATTTCCCACACATTTCTCTTTTCCAGTGACTCTAGATAATGTTATTCCTGGAGTGTTTTTCCTTCCCAATTTCCATAAACAGGCAGCAGGATTAGTGCCATTTACTCTTTTTGGTTCTGCTATGGAGCCTATGGCCTCATAAAAGGGTGGGTTAATGTTATAGCATAACCAACATTCTCTAGTTAAATTTGGGTATGTATCATTTAATACTTTAAAGGTAGCTTGCAATATTTTCCAAAGAACTTCATTTCCATATTCTTGGGGTGTTTCTACTGTAGTTGTTACTTGTGTGCTATTTTCTAATTTTTCTGAATAGTTACTCTGATCTCTTACTTTGGGATCTATTACTCCCCACACCACTGGATTTGGTCCAACAGATCCCGAATCATGTGGAACCATTTCTTTCTTTATAAGAATGTGCACTCCCCGATCTTTTCCGGGTTTCCATACTCTGAGACTCCAGGTTCGTCTCAGTAACCACCCAGGGATTTGGGACTGTGTAATATTGATGTAATGAAATTTACAAGTCCCAGTATATGTTACTTCCCCTGAGGGGCCTATCCAGGGCTTTATACATCTATGTGGACCTTGTTCAACCTTTAGATACTTATCTGGGTTTTGTACTTTCCACCCCATGGAAATTGTTTCACAGTTCTAATATCTACAGTAAAATTCCCCAGGATAATTACAATATCCTCTGCTTGGATTAGAAGCTGGGTACATATATAGTACTCGCCCGAGCGGGATATTGCTAGTACTCTTCCATTTAATAAGAGAATCTAGTGTAACTTGAAAGCTAGGGTCTCCAGAAGTGATCTGTGATTGGATAATAGCTTGGTCTTCCCATCGAATTATAGACCAATTAAAGGGTTCGTGAGTCTTACCTATACAAATGTCAAATGTGCTAATTAAGATTGTAAATGTTATTAACTTCTTTAATGAGCATTAGCTTCCCCTGCTATAATAGAGGCTTTTCTTTTGTATAGTGTTAGTTTTGATTTTCCAAAAATTATTTCGCTGGGTTGTATCATTTCCATTCTTGTGGCATTTCCAGGTCTATGACCTTTTGGTCCCATATATATTGGAGTGTTTCCTTCCACAGTTTATTACTCCTCTGCCTCTCCCATCGTCGACCTGGTTGCTACGGGACACGGGGTGTACCATCTTCTCGGCAGCAAGAGTATTCTTCGGGAGGGAAATTACTCCTTCTCTTATTAATTATTTTTATGTATTTTTCTCAACTTTTATGCTTTACTAAAGGGGTATTACACCTCAATTCCTGGAGACACTGTCTGCACAACCCAGCTACTATATTTACTATAAAAGGTGCAGGTTCGTTTGGATGGTAATAATACAAGGGGTTAACTCCTCTGGCATAAATAGTCCACCACTCCTCTGATTTTGTCTCAAAAATTTTTTTTTTTTTTGCTCTTATTTTAGTTATTAAGGGCGAATCCGTGAGTTTTCTCTGGGCAGTGTAGCAGGATCTACACACCTTTCTTAGTGGGTAGCCTCTATGACAGTGGGTCTACTAATGTTCTTTACATATTATACATTTAAAACAAACAAAAAGATAACAATTCTGACATAAAGTACAGCTTATTTTAACACTTCTATTATATATTTCTTTACTACTAGATGGGGGTATTTTATATTCTATATAAAAATCTTTATGAAATTTACTATTTATAAGTTTTTAAGCCGGTTAATAGTCCTTGGATGTTACTTTGTTCGGGATACCTTAAGTCTCAGGTTCCCAGCCGGGCTAACCACTTCTCAGTTATTAGTCTTTTGTGGGTTCACAGGTCTCTTTATATGACTGGCATGTGTCCACTCCTTTTCAGCTGTTCGAACTACAGAGTCAGTTGTTAATAACACTTGGTACGGCTTTTTTCACTTCGGTGTTAGGGATTTTCTTTCTAGTTTCTTATCAGCGCTTACTCTCCAGGTTGTACTTGAGAGTGTAGGGCAGTTGAAGATAACTCCATTCTCGGTCACTATTAAAAACTCAGAAATCTCAGTTAGAATAAAACAGTATTTCTTGTCACTTGAGGGACGAAGAGGGTTGAAACCAGAAATAGATAGATTGTTAAATAAGGGACTATTAGAACCATGTATGTCACTTTTTAACACACTCATACTGCTAGTAAAGAAGCCAGATGGGACTTATCGTTTGGTACAAGATTTAAGAGAAATTAATAAGAATTTAATAAACGTACAGTGGCACGGTTCCCTGTAATAGCAAATTCGTATACATCATTAAGCAAATTGGGACCTGACAGTCTATAGTACAGTGTTATAGATTTAAAGGATACATTTTGGGCCTTGGTCTCATCTCTTGATGAGACTAGTCGAAATTATTTTACATTTGAATGGGAAGATCCAGACACAGAGAGGAGACAACAATTGAGATGGACACTATTGCCCCAGGGATTTACAAAACCTCTCAACTTGCCTGGACAAGCACTAGAACAGATTCTACAGGATTATCAGACAGACCCAGGAGTGACTCTGATACAATACGTGGATGGTTTGCTTTTAGCTGGAAAGAGGAGGAAGATGTAAGGAGAGAGAGTATTAAATCGTTAAATTTCCTGGGTTTAAAAGGATTGCAAGTATCTAAGGCAAAGCTCCAATTTGTGGAAAAGAAGTAAAATATTTAGGCCATTACTTTAGAAAAGGGGAGAAAAAATAGACTCTGAAAAAAATACAAGGAATTTTGTCACTACTAATTCCTAAAAATAAAAGACAGATACGTCAAATCTTGGGATTAACAGGGTATCGTAGACAGTGGATTGAAAACTATAGTAGTAAAGTATAATTTTTATATCAAAAATTGACACAGGAGGGAGTAATAAAATGGAGTTTAGAAGATACAGAAAAATTCCGGGAACTACAAGAAAGTTTAATTCATGCTCCTGTCTTGAGTCTCTCAGATTTAAAGAGACCCTTTTACTTGTTTGTAAATGTAGAAAATAGGGTCGCCTCTGGAGTCCTAACTCAGGAGTGGGCAGGGAGGAAGAAGCTAATAGGGTATTTATCAAAGATCTTAGACCTTGTGAGTAAAAGCTGGCTAGCCTGTTTACAAGTAGTAGCAGGATGTACCTTACTGGTAGAAGAAGCTAGCAAAATCACCTTTAATAGCAATTTGAAGATAATGTCCCCTCATAACATTCGGGGTGTGCTACAACAAAAAGCGGAAAAATGGATTTCAGATGCTAGACTTTTAAAACATGAAGGAATTCCAACTGAAGCCCTAAACTTAATATTAAAAACCACAACTGTACAAAACCCGGCTGCCTTTTGTATGGAGAACCTGAAAGTAAATCTTTGACACATGACTGTATAACTACAATTGAGGAACAAACCAAAATTAGACCTGATCTGGAAGAAGAGGTATTAGAAAGCGGAGAAAAGCTGTTTGTGGATGGGTCCTCCAGAGTGATAGAAGGAAAGAGGAAAACAGGCTATGCTATAATAAGAGGACCTGATATTCAAGTTTTAGAATCAGGTCCATTAGACAAATCTTGGTCAGCCCAAGCCTGTGAATTGTATGCAGCATTAAGGGCATTGAAATCACTAGAAGGAAAGGAGGGGACAATATATACAGATTCCAGATATAGTTATGGGGTGGTGCATATGTTTGGTAAACTGTGGGAAGAAAGAGGTTTAATAAACTCTCAAGGGAAAGATTTGGTTCATCAAAAACTTATAATTGCAGTATTAAAGGCCCTGAGAAGGCCCAAGAGGTTAGCAGTGTTTTATTTGAAAGGACACCAGAAGGGAATAGACTTGAGGAGTAGAGGAAATAATGCTGCTGATTAGGAGGCAAAACAGGCGGCATTACAAACAATGGTCTTAAAAGAAAAAAAAAGGGAGGGACAGGAAGAAACTTTAGAACATAAGAATAGTGACTTAAGAAGTAGACTTACTGAGGAAGAAAAGCCAAAACTCTCAGAGACAGGAGCAATAGAAAACTCAGAGGGGAGATAGCCTCTCTCAGATGGCCGGGAAGTACTACCAAAAGCCATAGCTCAAAGAATATTAGAAAAATACATCAAAGAACACATTGGGGAGCACAAGGGTTAATAGATTATTTTGCAGCAAAGTATATGAGCACAGGTATTCGAAACTTAGCTAAGCAAATTACTAGAAGCTGCCTCCTATGTTTAAAAACAAATAGGAAAAATCTCTGAAAATTACCTTATGGAGGGAGACCCTTAGCAAAAGACCCTTTGCAAATATTCAAATTGACTTCACAGAACTACCAAAGGTAGGAAGATTTAAATACTTCTTGGTCCTAGTGGATCTTAGTAGATCAAAATCCTAGTGGATTTTCTACTCAGGTCTTTGCATAAGCACTTTCCTCTGGGTTAAAGGGGATCCTTTGTTCCCAGGAATTTAATTTTTGTTTAACCCACTCTTCGGTTGATCCAAATATAGGCCAAAATACATTCTTTGAAATTTCTTTTCCTCTCTATATTACTACACAATAATTACTACACAAAATCATTTTTGCCCTATCTTTATTTTCTGTCCCCGGGAAATGTTTCCAATTATCTAGTATAAAACTCAACGGACTATCTTTAGGTATCGGTGGGAGTTTAACAGGTACAGGAGGCTTGCTCTTCCCCTGTCCCATTCTTCCAGAGTGCCTTCAATCACACAATTCCTTTCGCTTCCCCTCGTTCGTACCGCTCTTGCTCGGGGAATCCAGCTGCCGGTTCCCTTCTCAGACACACACTCACCACACTCCGGGATCCCGACCCCGCCCAGACGGATCCCCGTTATACTCACGCGTCCCACGTCCCGTGTCTTCGTCCGGACTCTGTGCACAGAATTTAAGGGGTCGACCGGTCTCCCTTATGCTTATTGCTTTAATTTTAGGTTTGTCGGTGCAATTGAGGCAGGAACCGGCCCCCCAGGGCCGCTAAACCTTAGAGCGGGGCGCCCCCCGGAAGTGCCGATCCGTCCTACAGATTGCATCCAAGTCACGGCAACAAATTGTTATAAATTCACTCGAGAGAGTGTTAAAGTTTAATAAAGGGAAGTTTTATTAATTATAGCAAGCAAGCAATAAGCAAAAGACAGCGCTGGACAGCCGGGAAGCGATCCCGCTTTTCCGCGGCCGTGCTTTCATTTTTCGTGTGTCTCCTTTTAATCAGTCCAGCTCTCCGGGCTCTCCTGTGAGGTGTCCTTCCTCGGGTCTTTCTACGCATGCGCCTTCATCGGTCTAGGGGTCCGATCGTGCGGTCTTTACCTAATCTTCTTTTAACCTTTCTTCACTGTTCTCTGTAAAGGCTTAGCTCAGTAATTTTTTGGAATGCACGGAATCTTAGCAAGGACATGATAAACGTCAGTAGCTATACAAGCATCAATTACTATGCATACGTAAGTAACTATCGTAAATAAGTAAGGGGTAAATAAAAATCTTGATTTTACAGAACATAACATTACAGGATATCCTATCTGCATGTTTAGTCGAACAAAAGGGTCTCTGTTTATCACACTTTCCCTTAAACTCTAAAATGCAGAGAAATGGCCTGCGCAGCACAGAAGCTATTTGTGCTGCTTGTACACCTCTTCCAACCCCTCAGTGGAAACTATTGCGCCTGCCTTTAGACTCTGAGATCCAGAGAACACAATGGTAGAGGCAGTGGAGAATGGAAGGAGAGAGTGAAGTTTGATGAGTGAGATTGATGTGACTTATGTGGAGCACGCAGAAAATGTAGCCCCGTACTGGTTTTTACACCTGGAGCCTATTTCTGTAAGACATTTCAGGTGGACATTTTTGATCAAGAAACCAGAGTGAAAAAATTGACTGCGGGTCTCTCTAGGAAAGAAAAAGCAGCAAGGCGTCGTGTGCCATTTAAATGCTGCTATAAGAAGGGCGTACTTTAGCAGCATCTCTCTTGACACTTCTATCTGTGTAATCTCTAGCTGCTTGGACACAGCGACACTGAAAATAATTGTACTGCAAATACCAAGTTACACAGGGAAAAAGGGTAGGTCAGCAAATGCCTTCTGTCCTGGCACATCTCTCAGTCAGAACTCCAGCTGAAAAATTTTGCTGTAATGATGGACTTTGCCACTTGGAGAGAATTTATATAGTTGGGAAGAAGCATTCAAAGCCCTAGTGCATTTCGTCTATTTTACGGACTGCAAGGGCACTCTAAAGGCCAGCACTAGCTTTTTGTTGGACTTTTTCTTTTTGAGTAGCTGCTGGACGTTTTGAAGCGGTTTGGGATCTGCTAGAGTGCAAGGTAATACATAGAGTTTGAGGAAAGTGATATACACATTTTATATCTCCAGGGAGGTGGATGCAGTTCAGTGTGTGCGAGTTACATGTTGAGCAGCTGATCACACAGAAAAGAAGAGGCTGCGCTGCAATTGCCTTTTCATTTGCAGCTTATAAACTGCACAGCCCACAATGAAACAATTCCACTTCCTTCTGTGCTACATACAGGATCACATTCTCTCAGTCTCTAAGAGCCAGGACCCCCAGCGGAGCTCTTCCCTGCGCTGCTCCTACACCAATGAGGCCGGAGCCGCAAACAGCTTGGCTTTTTCCCTGGCACTGTCTGCCAGCGCTCATCAAAATAACCACACGATGGCGCTGTTGACTAACAAAAGAAGGAAACGCACCGAGGCCAGCTCCAAAGGACAGAGCCGAGTTGGAAACGTCCCTGCTCTCAAATTAACTGTGCCAGGAAAAAAAGACTTTGCTGATCTTCCCCCTCCAAGTGTGCAAACACTTTTGCACCACACTCAAAGGGCAACACAAAATCCTCTGCCCTAACAAACATTTTCACTCTCGCAGAGTCCGGTAACAAACTCAAAGACATCCGCTCAACAAATGTGCCAGCGGAGAGAGAAAGTTCTTTGCTGCCTACAATTTCAGCTTCACCCATCAAACAATGAACACACACCCTGCTATTGGCACTTTTCTTTTCAGCTCTACGCTCCTAAGCTTTCAGTCTCAGAGTCAAGATCCAAGCAGCACGGCAACAGGGACTACTCACACACTAAAGCTACAAGGACAGAAAGCTCAACAACTTGGTGTCTAGATTCCCACTGTCAGTTCAACAGCTCTAACCCACAGGGAAACCTCTTGGGAAAAACCTTTAAATTCACTGAGACCACCCAAAGTGCCCATCCAAACTTAATTTCTTTGCCAAAGAGAAGAACAAGAAGCTCATTTCAAGAGAAAGGGCATCCCCTCCTCCAAAATCCAAAACATCCAGTGACTGATCCCATACAATGGTGTCAGAACACTCTTACTAGAGGCAGACAGCCTTCCAAAGATGGATACTGACTCAATGACTGTACAAATTGAGGGAGTGCTTCCAAATATGCCGGCACAAGAAGCTGCTGTCGTCCTTGAGCTGTGCGACACAGCTTCTTATCTGCACCTCCAACTCTGGGGCTACGTGCTTTCCTTCCCATGAGAAAGCATTGCCATTCTCCTTCAGGAACTTACCAAGCCAAACTGTATGCCATGTCCTGTACTATGTCCAACAATGGCTCCTGCACAGAAGGGTCTACGACATAAATATCTTGCTGGACTATACCTCCTCATGGTACCTTTAACGCCTGCCCTATTACATTGTCACTATATCTTTTACTTGCCAAGGAAAGGCACTCAGAGTCACTTGGCCTTGCCTTGCCTTTGATGCTGTGGCTAGTCTACTCTTGTTTTGCTTGCTTGCTTATGTGTGCCTTGCCTGGCAAGACCTAGAAAGACCTTCCTTGCTTTGCTTTGCCTTGCCTACCGCTCTTTGCAATGCAAACCAAGTGTAGGCGCAATTGTAGGCAAGTCAAGGGAGAAGCTGACAAGGCTGGAGCCATGAGGGGCAAGCAAATGGAGTGGTAGGTGAGAGAAGGCCCAGAACTTCTAGGCAAGGATGGGCATAGGAAGGCCAGGCAGAAACAGGAGGGGCTAGGCAAGGCTAGGTTTCCCTGGAGGAAAGCAGTCAAGTGTGGGCAGGTCAAGTGTGGGCGTAGGCACTGGAGGGAGTGCAAGGCTAGGGAGGCAAGGCAGGGCAAGGCAAGGAAACTTTGGGGTCACCAAGGCAAGACAAATGAGAGGTACATTCAAAGACTGCTGGTACACAAAAGGGGCTAGGACAGACTTCTCTGGCTGGCCTTGATCTCACATGGGCCATCTCTAATCTGCACCTAAAACACTTGGATTACCTGCTTTCCTTGGTATACAAAAGAACTGTCATTCTGGTCCTGAAGCGCAAAGGTGAAATGTGAATTTTATGTCCAAAATTCAAGACGTGTAAGGATAGGTGCCAGAAGCAAGCTGCCAGGACAGATGGGTGTGCTTGCACGTGACCTCTTTTGGGCTTCCTCTCACATGCTCCTGAAACGCTGGAGGTACGTGAAAGCCTTGAGAGTCCTAGGAGAAGCAGGCAGGGCAAGGCAAGATGAAGAAATGCCGCAAAAAGAGGGGTATTGAATTCCAGGTGGGGGACGAGTGAGCAAGGGAATGCAAGGCAAGGGAGAGGAGAGGTTCAAAGGTAACGCCAAGAAAAGTGGTGGCTTTGCCAGGCAAGACAAAGGAGAGGCAAGCAAGGCAATGAGAGTCCTAGAAGGAGAAGGAAATGAAAGATTGGTGCTGGACAAATGGGAAGGGAAACCGGACAAAGTGGCAAGGGGGATGGGTGGTGCAAGGCACTGGACTGGTAGGAAGGGCAAGGGAAAGACATGGATGGGTCAGGAAGGAAGAGGAAAACAATGGCCAGGAATGACAAAGAAATGCAAGGTTGGATAGGAAAGGAAAGGCAAGGCAATGTAGGGAAGGGGTAGGCCAGACAATGGGTGTCTTAAGAGGAAAAGTATGCATAGCAAGGCCAAGAGAAAAGCGGTAAAGAAGTTAGCGTGGGGGATAGGTGAGTGTAGCTGAGAAAGAAAGAAAGAAAGTGCCTCATTCCAGTTTGTATGTATGTATGTGTGTGTGAAGTTTGCAGGATGTAAAGCAGAAGAAAGCAGTGACTTGATGGTGGAGTGAAAGGATGCTTTTGAATACACGTGGCAAGGTCCAAGCAAACTATTTGTCTTGGCACATCTGTGTCCCATAAACTTCTTAGTTTAGATTCAGACTGTAAGCGGGACAGAGAACACCCCTAAAATTACAGCTGAGCAAGAAAGCAGGTCGCATCAGCATGTTTTAAAGGAAGCAGTTTTTTTGTGTGAGAAGAAAATGGACATATGAGACTCCAGCAGTATCGACGTTCAGCTTAGAAGCAAAGTGCAATGATTCCGTACAAACTCTGAAAATGAAACGCGGCAATAAAAAGGCAATGGGACATGTCAGCGAAAGCTTTGTGGCCAAGCAGGGTGAGATGTTTGAAGCAGAACCACAGTTTGGTTTCACTAAGGATCCATCATGGTGGATTGCAAACATGTGCCAAGACAACACATATTCTGCAGCTGTTGCAGCTCTCCGCAGGAACACTAGCGCTTTCCCTTAGGCTCTAAAATGCAGAGAAATGGCCTGCGCAGCGCAGAAGCTATTTGTGCTGCTTGTACACCTCTTCCAACTGCTCAGTGGAAACTATTGCGCCTGCCTTTAGACTCTGAGATCCAGAGAACACAATGGTAGAGGCAGTGGTGGAGAATGGAAGGAGAGAGTGAAGTTTGATGAGTGAGTTTGATGTGACTTATGTGGAGCACGCAGAAAATGTAGCCCCGTACTGGTTTTTACACCTGGAGCCTATTTCTGTAAGACATTTCAGGTGGACATTTTTGATCAAGAAGCCAGAGTGAAAAAATTGACAGCAGGTCTCTCTGGGAAAGAAAAAGCAGCAAGGCGTCGTGTGCCATTTAAATGCTGCTATAAGAAGGGCGTACTTTAGCAGCATCTCTCTTGACACTTCTATCTGTGTAATCTCTAGCTGCTTGGACACAGCGACACTGAAAATAATTGTACTGCAAATACCAAGTTACACAGGGAAAAAGGGTAGGTCAGCAAATGCCTTCTGTCCTGGCACAACTCTCAGTCAGAACTCCAGCTGAAAAATTTTGCTGTAATGATAGACTTTGCCACTTGGAGAGAATTTATATAGTTGGGAAGAAGCATTCAAAGCCCTAGTGCATTTCGTCTATTTTACGGACTGCAAAGGCACTCTAAAGGCCAGCACTAGCTTTTTGTTGGACTTTTTCTTTTTGAGTAGCTGCTGGACGTTTTGAAGCGGTTTGGGATCTGCTAGAGTGCAAGGTAATACATAGAGTTTGAGGAAAGTGATATACACATTTTATATCTCCAGGGAGGTGGATGCAGTTCAGTGTGTGCGAGTTACATGTTGAGCAGCTGATCACACAGAAAAGAAGAGGCTGCGCTGCAATTGCCTTTTCATTTGCAGCTTATAAACTGCACAGCCCACAATGAAACAATTCCACTTCCTTCTGTGCTACATACAGGATCACATTCTCTCAGTCTCTAAGAGCCAGGACCCCCAGCGGAGCTCTTCCCTGCGCTGCTCCTACACCAATGAGGCCGGAGCCGCAAACAGCTTGGCTTTTTCCCTGGCACCGTCTGCCAGCGCTCATCAAAATAACCACACGATGGCGCTGTCGACTAACAAAAGAAGGAAACGCACGGAGGCCAGCTCCAAAGGACAGAGCCGAGTTGGAAACGTCCCTGCTCTCAAATTAACTGTGCCAGGAAAAAAAGACTTTGCTGATCTTCCCCCTCCAAGTGTGCAAACACTTTTGCACCACACTCAAAGGGCAACACGAAATCCTCTGCCCTAACAAACATTTTCACTCTCGCAGAGTCCGGTAACAAACTCAAAGACATCCGCTCAACAAATGTGCCAGCGGAGAGAGAAAGTTCTTTGCTGCTTACAATTTCAACTTCACCCATCAAACAATGAACACACACCCTGCTATTGGCACTTTTCTTTTCAGCTCTACGCTCCTAAGCTTTCAGTCTCAGAGTCAAGATCCAAGCAGCATGGCAACAGGGACTACTCACACACTAAAGCTACAAGGACAAAAAGCTCAACAACTTGCTGTCTAGATTCCCACTGTCAGTTCAACATCTCTAACCCACAGGGAAACCTCTTGGGAAAAACCTTTAAATTCACTGAGACCACCCAAAGTGCCCATCCAAACTTAATTTCTTTGCCAAAGAGAAGAACAAGAAGCTCATTTCAAGAGAAATGGCATCCCCTCCTCCAAAATCCAAAACATCCAGTGACTGATCCCATACAATGGTGTCAGAACACTCTTACTAGAGGCAGACAGCCTTCCAAAGATGGATACTGACTCAATGACTGTACAAATTGAGGGAGTGCTTCCAAATATGCCGGCACAAGAAGCTGCTGTCGTCCTTGAGCTGCGCGACACAGCTTCTTATCTGCACCTCCAACTCTGGGGCTACGTGCTTTCCTTCCCATGAGAAAGCATTGCCATTCTCCTTCAGGAACTTACCAAGCCAAGCTGTATGCCATGTCCTGTACTATGTCCAACAATGGCTCCTGCACAGAAGGGTCTACGACATAAATATCTTGCTGGACTATACCTCCTCATGGTACCTTTAACGCCTGCCCTATTACATTGTCACTATATCTTTTACTTGCCAAGGAAAGGCACTCAGAGTCACTTGGCCTTGCCTTTGATGCTGTGGCTAGTCTACTCTTGTTTTGCTTGCTTGCTTATGTGTGCCTTGCCTGGCAAGACCTAGAAAGACCTTCCTTGCTTTGCTTTGCCTTGCCTACCGCTCTTTGCAATGCAAACCAAGTGTAGGCGCAATTGTAGGCAAGTCAAGGGAGAAGCTGACAAGGCTGGAGCCATGAGGGGCAAGCAAATGGAGTGGTAGGTGAGAGAAGGCCCAGAACTTCTAGGCAAGGATGGGCATAGGAAGGCCAGGCAGAAACAGGAAGGCCTAGGCAAGGCTAGGTTTCCCTGGAGGAAAGCAGTAGGCAGGTCAAGTGTGGGCGTAGGCACTGGAGGGAGTGCAAGGCTAGGGAGGCAAGGCAGGGCAAGGCAAGGAAACTTTTGGGTCACCAAGGCAAGACAAATGAGAGGTACATTCAAAGACTGCTGGTACACAAAAGGGGCTAGGACAGACTTCTCTGGCTGGCCTTGATCTCACATGGGCCATCTCTAATCTGCACCTAAAACACTTGGATTACCTGCTTTCCTTGGTATACAAAAGAACTGTCATTCTGGTCCTGAAGCGCAAAGGTGAAATGTGAATTTTATGTCCAAAATTCAAGACGTGTAAGGATAGGTGCCAGAAGCAAGCTGCCAGGACAGATGGGTGTGCTTGCACGTGACCTCTTTTGGGCTTCTTCTCACATGCTCCTGAAACGCTGGAGGTACGTGAAAGCCTTGAGAGTCCTAGGAGAAGCAGGCAGGGCAAGGCAAGATGAAGAAATGCCGCAAAAAGAGGGGTATTGAATTCCAGGTGGGGGACGAGTGAGCAAGGGAATGCAAGGCAAGGGAGAGGAGAGGTTCAAAGGTAACGCCAAGAAAAGTGGTGGCTTTGCCAGGCAAGACAAAGGAGAGGCAAGCAAGGCAATGAGAGTCCTAGAAGGAGATGAAAGATTGGAGCTGGACAAAGGGGAAGGGAAACTGGACAAAGTGGCAAGGGGGATGGGTGGTGCAAGGCACTGGACTGGTAGGAAGGGCAAGGGAAAGACATGGATGGGTCAGGAAGGAAGAGGAAAACAATGGCCAGGAATGACAAAGAAATGCAAGGTTGGATAGGAAAGGAAAGGCAAGGCAATGTAGGGAAGGGGTAGGCCAGACAATGGGTGTCTTAAGAGGAAAAGTATGCATAGCAAGGCCAAGAGAAAAGCGGTAAAGAAGTTAGCGTGGGGGATAGGTGAGTGTAGCTGAGAAAAAAAGTGCCTCATTCCAGTATGTATGTATGTATGTGTGTGTGAAGTTTGCAGGATGTAAAGCAGAAGAAAGCAGTGACTTTAAAGTGGAGTGAAAGGATGCTTTTGAATACACGTGGCAAGGTCCAAGCAAACTATTTGTCTTGGCACATCTGTGTCCCATAAACTTCTTAGTTTAGATTCAGACTGTAAGCGGGACAGAGAACACCCCTAAAATTACAGCTGAGCAAGAAAGCAGGTCGCATCAGCATGTTTTAAAGGAAGCAGTTTTTTTGTGTGAGAAGAAAATGGACATATGAGACTCCAGCAGTATCGACGTTCAGCTTAGAAGCAAAGTGCAATGATTCCGTACAAACTCTGAAAATGAAACGCAGCAATAAAAAGGCAATGGGACATGTCAGCGAAAGCTTTGTGGCCAAGCAGGGTGAGATGTTTGAAGCAGAACCACAGTTTGGTTTCACTAAGGATCCATCATGGTGGATTGCAAACATGTGCCAAGACAACACATATTCTGCAGCTGTTGCAGCTCTTTGCGGGAACACTAGCGCTTTCCCTTAGACTCTAAAATGCAGAGAAATGGCCTGCGCAGCGCAGAAGCTATTTGTGCTGCTTGTACACCTCTTCCAACCCCTCAGTGGAAACTATTGCGCCTGCCTTTAGACTCTGAGATCCAGAGAACACAATGGTAGAGGCAGTGGTGGAGAATGGAAGGAGAGAGTGAAGTTTGATGAGTGAGTTTGATGTGACTTATGTGGAGCACGCAGAAAATGTAGCCCCGTACTGGTTTTTACACCTGGAGCCTATTTCTGTAAGACATTTCAGGTGGACATTTTTGATCAAGAAGCCAGAGTGAAAAAATTGACAGCAGGTCTCTCTGGGAAAGAAAAAGCAGCAAGGAGTCGTGTGCCATTTAAATGCTGCTATAAGAAGGGCGTACTTTAGCAGCATCTCTCTTGACACTTCTATCTGTGTAATCTCTAGCTGCTTGGACACAGCGACACTGAAAATAATTGTACTGCAAATACCAAGTTACACAGGGAAAAAGGGTAGGTCAGCAAATGCCTTCTGTCCTGGCACATCTCTCAGTCAGAACTCCAGCTGAAAAATTTTGCTGTAATGATGGACTTTGCCACTTGGAGAGAATTTATATAGTTGGGAAGAAGCATTCAAAGCCCTAGTGCATTTCGTCTATTTTACGGACTGCAAGGGCACTCTAAAGGCCAGCACTAGCTTTTTGTTGGACTTTTTCTTTTTGAGTAGCTGCTGGACATTTTGAAGCGGTTTGGGATCTGCTAGAGTGCAAGGTAATACATAGAGTTTGAGGAAAGTGATATACACATTTTATATCTCCAGGGAGGTGGATGCAGTTCAGTGTGTGCGAGTTACATGTTGAGCAGCTGATCACACAGAAAAGAAGAGGCTGCGCTGCAATTGCCTTTTCATTTGCAGCTTATAAACTGCACAGCCCACAATGAAACAATTCCACTTCCTTCTGTGCTACATACAGGATCACATTCTCTCAGTCTCTAAGAGCCAGGACCCCCAGCAGAGCTCTTCCCTGCGCTGCTCCTACACCAATGAGGCCGGAGCCGCAAACAGCTTGGCTTTTTCCCTGGCACCGTCTGCCAGCGCTCATCAAAATAACCACACGATGGCGCTGTCGACTAACAAAAGAAGGAAACGCACCGAGGCCAGCTCCAAAGGACAGAGCCGAGTTGGAAACGTCCCTGCTCTCAAATTAACTGTGCCAGGAAAAAAAGACTTTGCTGATCTTCCCCCTCCAACTGTGCAAACACTTTTGCACCACACTCAAAGGGCAACACGAAATCCTCTGCCCTAACAAACATTTTCACTCTCGCAGAGTCCAGTAACAAACTCAAAGACATCCGCTCACCAAATGTGCCAGCTGAGAGAGAAAGTTCTTTGCTGCCTACAATTTCAACTTCACCCATCAAACAATGAACACACACCCTGCTATTGGCACTTTTCTTTTCAGCTCTACGCTCCTAAGCTTTCAGTCTCAGAGTCAAGATCCAAGCAGCATGGCAACAGGGACTACTCACACACTAAAGCTACAAGGACAAAAAGCTCAACAACTTGCTGTCTAGATTCCCACTGTCAGTTCAACATCTCTAACCCACAGGGAAACCTCTTGGGAAAAACCTTTAAATTCACTGAGACCACCCAAAGTGCCCATCCAAACTTAATTTCTTTGCCAAAGAGAAGAACAAGAAGCTCATTTCAAGAGAAATGGCATCCCCTCCTCAAAAATCCAAAACATACAGTGACTGATCCCATACAATGGTGTCAGAACACTCTTACTAGAGGCAGACAGCCTTCCAAAGATGGATACTGACTCAATGACAGTACAAATTGAGGGAGTGCTTCCAAATATGCCGGCACAAGAAGCTGCTGTCGTCCTTGAGCTGCGCGACACAGCTTCTTATCTGCACCTCCAACTCTGGGGCTACGTGCTTTCCTTCCCATGAGAAAGCATTGCCATTCTCCTTCAAAAACTTACCAAGCCAAGCTGTATGCCATGTCCTGTACTATGTCCAACAATGGCTCCTGCACAGAAGGGTCTACGACATAAATATCTTGCTGGACTATACCTCCTCATGGTACCTTTAACGCCTGCCCTATTACATTGTCACTATATCTTTTACTTGCCAAGGAAAGGCACTCAGAGTCACTTGGCCTTGCCTTTGATGCTGTGGCTAGTCTACTCTTGTTTTGCTTGCTTGCTTATGTGTGCCTTGCCTGGCAAGACCTAGAAAGACCTTCCTTGCTTTGCTTTGCCTTGCCTACCGCTCTTTGCAATGCAAACCAAGTGTAGGCGCAATTGTAGGCAAGTCTAGGGAGAAGCTGACAAGGCTGGAGCCATGAGGGGCAAGCAAATGGAGTGGTAGGTGAGAGAAGGCCCAGAACTTCTAGGCAAGGATGGGCATAGGAAGGCCAGGCAGAAACAGGAAGGCCTAGGCAAGGCTAGGTTTCCCTGGAGGAAAGCAGTAGGCAGGTCAAGTGTGGGCGTAGGCACTGGAGGGAGTGCAAGGCTAGGGAGGCAAGGCAGGGCAAGGCAAGGAAACTTTTGGGTCACCAAGGCAAGACAAATGAGAGGTACATTCAAAGACTGCTGGTACACAAAAGGGGCTAGGACAGACTTCTCTGGCTGGCCTTGATCTCACATGGGCCATCTCTAATCTGCACCTAAAACACTTGGATTACCTGCTTTCCTTGGTATACAAAAGAACTGTCATTCTGGTCCTGAAGCGCAAAGGTGAAATGTGAATTTTATGTCCAAAATTCAAGACGTGTAAGGATAGGTGCCAGAAGCAAGCTGCCAGGACAGATGGGTGTGCTTGCACGTGACCTCTTTTGGGCTTCCTCTCACATGCTCCTGAAACGCTGGAGGTACGTGAAAGCCTTGAGAGTCCTAGGAGAAGCAGGCAGGGCAAGGCAAGATGAAGAAATGCCGCAAAAAGAGGGGTATTGAATTCCAGGTGGGGGACGAGTGAGCAAGGGAATGCAAGGCAAGGGAGAGGAGAGGTTCAAAGGTAACACCAAGAAAAGTGGTGGCTTTGCCAGGCAAGACAAAGGAGAGGCAAGCAAGGCAATGAGAGTCCTAGAAGGAGAAGGAAATGAAAGATTGAAGCTGGACAAAGGGGAAGGGAAATTGGACAAAGTGGCAAGGGGGATGGGTGGTGCAAGGCACTGGACTGGTAGGAAGGGCAAGGGAAAGACATGGATGGGTCAGGAAGGAAGAGGAAAACAATGGCCAGGAATGACAAAGAAATGCAAGGTTGGATAGGAAAGGAAAGGCAAGGCAATGTAGGGAAGGGGTAGGCCAGACAATGGGTGTCTTAAGAGGAAAAGTATGCATAGCAAGGCCAAGAGAAAAGCGGTAAAGAAGTTAGCGTGGGGGATAGGTGAGTGTAGCTGAGAAAAAAAGTGCCTCATTCCAGTATGTATGTATGTATGTGTGTGTGAAGTTTGCAGGATGTAAAGCAGAAGAAAGCAGTGACTTGATGGTGGAGTGAAAGGATGCTTTTGAATACACGTGGCAAGGTCCAAGCAAACTATTTGTCTTGGCACATCTGTGTCCCATAAACTTCTTAGTTTAGATTCAGACTGTAAGCGGGACAGAGAACACCCCTAAAATTACAGCTGAGCAAGAAAGCAGGTCGCATCAGCATGTTTTAAAGGAAGCAGTTTTTTTGTGTGAGAAGAAAATGGACATATGAGACTCCAGCAGTATCGACGTTCAGCTTAGAAGCAAAGTGCAATGATTCCGTACAAACTCTGAAAATGAAACGCAGCAATAAAAAGGCAATGGGACATGTCAGCGAAAGCTTTGTGGCCAAGCAGGGTGAGATGTTTGAAGCAGAACCACAGTTTGGTTTCACTAAGGATCCATCATGGTGGATTGCAAACATGTGCCAAGACAACACATATTCTGCAGCTGTTGCAGCTCTCCGCAGGAACACTAGCGCTTTCCCTTAGACTCTAAAATGCAGAGAAATGGCCTGCGCAGCGCAGAAGCTATTTGTGCTGCTTGTACACCTCTTCCAACCGCTCAGTGGAAACTATTGCGCCTGCCTTTAGACTCTGAGATCCAGAGAACACAATGGTAGAGGCAGTGGTGGAGAATGGAAGGAGAGAGTGAAGTTTGATGAGTGAGTTTGATGTGACTTATGTGGAGCACGCAGAAAATGTAGCCCCGTACTGGTTTTTACACCTGGAGCCTATTTCTGTAAGACATTTCAGGTGGACATTTTTGATCAAGAAGCCAGAGTGAAAAAATTGACAGCAGGTCTCTCTGGGAAAGAAAAAGCAGCAAGGCGTCGTGTGCCATTTAAATGCTGCTATAAGAAGGGCGTACTTTAGCAGCATCTCTCTTGACACTTCTATCTGTGTAATCTCTAGCTGCTTGGACACAGCGACACTGAAAATAATTGTACTGCAAATACCAAGTTACACAGGGAAAAAAGGTAGGTCAGCAAATGCCTTCTGTCTTGGCACATCTCTCAGTCAGAACTGCAGCTGAAAAATTTTGCTGTAATGATGGACTTTGCCACTTGGAGAGAATTTATATAGTTGGGAAGAAGCATTCAAAGCCCTAGTGCATTTCGTCTATTTTACGGACTGCAAGGGCACTCTAAAAGCCAGCACTAGCTTTTTGTTGGACTTTCTCTTTTTGAGTAGCTGCTGGACGTTTTGAAGCGGTTTGGGATCTGCTAGAGTGCAAGGTAATACATAGAGTTTGAGGAAAGTGATATACACATTTTATATCTCCAGGGAGGTGGATGCAGTTCAGTGTGTGCGAGTTACATGTTGAGCAGCGGATCACACAGAAAAGAAGAGGCTGCGCTGCAATTGCCTTTTCATTTGCAGCTTATAAACTGCACAGCCCACAATGAAACAATTCCACTTCCTTCTGTGCTACATACAGGATCACATTCTCTCAGTCTCTAAGAGCCAGGACCCCCAGCGGAGCTCTTCCCTGCGCTGCTCCTACACCAATGAGGCCGGAGCCGCAAACAGCTTGGCTTTTTCCCTGGCACCGTCTGCCAGCGCTCATCAAAATAACCACACGATGGCGCTGTCGACTAACAAAAGAAGGAAACGCACCGAGGCCAGCTCCAAAGGACAGAGCCGAGTTGGAAACGTCCCTGCTCTCAAATTAACTGTGCCAGGAAGAAAAGACTTTGCTGATCTTCCCCCTCCAACTGTGCAAACACTTTTGCACCACACTCAAAGGGCAACACGAAATCCTCTGCCCTAACAAACATTTTCACTCTCGCAGAGTCCAGTAACAAACTCAAAGACATCCGCTCACCAAATGTGCCAGCTGAGAGAGAAAGTTCTTTGCTGCCTACAATTTCAACTTCACCCATCAAACAATGAACACACACCCTGCTATTGGCACTTTTCTTTTCAGCTCTACGCTCCTAAGCTTTCAGTCTCAGAGTCAAGATCCAAGCAGCATGGCAACAGGGACTACTCACACGCTAAAGCTACAAGGACAAAAAGCTCAACAACTTGCTGTCTAGATTCCCACTGTCAGTTCAACAGCTCTAACCCACAGGGAAACCTCTTGGGAAAAACCTTTAAATTCACTGAGACCACCCAAAGTGCCCATCCAAACTTAATTTCTTTGCCAAAGAGAAGAACAAGAAGCTCATTTCAAGAGAAAGGGCATCCCCTCCTCCAAAATCCAAAACATCCAGTGACTGATCCCATACAATGGTGTCAGAACACTCTTACTAGAGGCAGACAGCCTTCCAAAGATGGATACTGACTCAATGACTGTACAGATTGAGGGAGTGCTTCCAAATATGCCGGCACAAGAAGCTGCTGTCGTCCTTGAGCTGCGCGACACAGCTTCTTATCTGCACCTCCAACTCTGGGGCTACGTGCTTTCCTTCCCATGAGAAAGCATTGCCATTCTCCTTCAGGAACTTACCAAGCCAAGCTGTATGCCATGTCCTGTACTATGTCCAACAATGGCTCCTGCACAGAAGGGTCTACGACATAAATATCTTGCTGGACTATACCTCTTCATGGTTCCTTTAACGCCTGCCCTATTACATTGTCACTATATCTTTTTCTTGCAAAGGAAAGGCACTCAGAGTCACTTGGCCTTGCCTTGCCTTTGATGCTGTGGCTAGTCTACTCTTGTTTTGCTTGCTTGCTTATGTGTGCCTTGCCTGGCAAGACCTAGAAAGACCTTCCTTGCTTTGCTTTGCCTTGCCTACCGCTCTTTGCAATGCAAACCAAGTGTAGGCGCAATTGTAGGCAAGTCAAGGGAGAAGCTGACAAGGCTGGAGCCATGAGGGGCAAGCAAATGGAGTGGTAGGTGAGAGAAGGCCCAGAACTTCTAGGCAAGGATGGGCATAGGAAGGCCAGGCAGAAACAGGAAGGCCTAGGCAAGGCTAGGTTTCCCTGGAGGAAAGCAGTAGGCAGGTCAAGTGTGGGCATAGGCACTGGAGGGAGTGCAAGGCTAGGGAGGCAAGGCAGGGCAAGGCAAGGAAACTTTGGGGTCACCAAGGCAAGACAAATGAGAGGTACATTCAAAGACTGCTGGTACACAAAAGGGGCTAGGACAGACTTCTCTGGCTGGCCTTGATCTCACATGGGCCATCTCTAATCTGCACCTAAAACACTTGGATTACCTGCTTTCCTTGGTATACAAAAGAACTGTCATTCTGGTCCTGAAGCGCAAAGGTGAAATGTGAATTTTATGTCCAAAATTCAAGACATGTAAGGATAGGTGCCAGAAGCAAGCTGCCAGGACAGATGGGTGTGCTTGCACGTGACCTCTTTTGGGCTTCCTCTCACATGTTCCTGAAACGCTGGAGGTACGTGAAAGCCTTGAGAGTCCTAGGAGAAGCAGGCAGGGCAAGGCAAGATGAAGAAATGCCGCAAAAAGAGGGGTATTGAATTCCAGGTGGGGGACGAGTGAGCAAGGGAATGCAAGGCAAGGGAGAGGAGAGGTTCAAAGGTAACGCCAAGAAAAGTGGTGGCTTTGCCAGGCAAGACAAAAGAGAGGCAAGCAAGGCAATGAGAGTCCTAGAAGGAGAAGGAAATGAAAGATTGGAGCTGGACAAAGGGGAAGGGAAACTGGACAAAGTGGCAAAGGGGATGGGTGGTGCAAGGCACTGGACTGGTAGGAAGGGCAAGGGAAAGACATGGATGGGTCAGGAAGGAAGAGGAAAACAATGGCCAGGAATGACAAAGAAATGCAAGGTTGGATAGGAAAGGAAAGGCAAGGCAATGTAGGGAAGGGGTAGGCCAGACAATGGGTGTCTTAAGAGGAAAAGTATGCATAGCAAGGCCAAGAGAAAAGCGGTAAAGAAGTTAGCGTGGGGGATAGGTGAGTGTAGCTGAGAAAAAAAGTGCCTCATTCCAGTATGTATGTATGTATGTGTGTGTGAAGTTTGCAGGATGTAAAGCAGAAGAAAGCAGTGACTTGATGGTGGAGTGAAAGGATGCTCTTGAATACACGTGGCAAGGTCCAAGCAAACTATTTGTCTTGGCACATCTGTGTCCCATAAACTTCTTAGTTTAGATTCAGACTGTAAGCGGGACAGAGAACACCCCTAAAATTACAGCTGAGCAAGAAAGCAGGTCGCATCAGCATGTTTTAAAGGAAGCAGTTTTTTTGTGTGAGAAGAAAATGGACATATGAGACTCCAGCAGTATCGACGTTCAGCTTAGAAGCAAAGTGCAATGATTCCGTACAAACTCTGAAAATGAAACGCAGCAATAAAAAGGCAATGGGACATGTCAGCGAAAGCTTTGTGGCCAAGCAGGGTGAGATGTTTGAAGCAGAACCACAGTTTGGTTTCACTAAGGATCCATCATGGTGGATTGCAAACATGTGCCAAGACAACACATATTCTGCAGCTGTTGCAGCTCTCCGCAGGAACACTAGCGCTTTCCCTTAGACTCTAAAATGCAGAGAAATGGCCTGCGCAGCGCAGAAGCTATTTGTGCTGCTTGTACACCTCTTCCAACCCCTCAGTGGAAACTATTGCGCCTGCCTTTAGACTCTGAGATCCAGAGAACACAATGGTAGAGGCAGTGGTGGAGAATGGAAGGAGAGAGTGAAGTTTGATGAGTGAGTTTGATGTGACTTATGTGGAGCACGCAGAAAATGTAGCCCCGTACTGGTTTTTACACCTGGAGCCTATTTCTGTAAGACATTTCAGGTGGACATTTTTGATCAAGAAGCCAGAGTGAAAAAATTGACAGCAGGTCTCTCTGGGAAAGAAAAAGCAGCAAGGCGTCGTGTGCCATTTAAATGCTGCTATAAGAAGGGCGTACTTTAGCAGCATCTCTCTTGACACTTCTATCTGTGTAATCTCTAGCTGCTTGGACACAGCGACACTGAAAATAATTGTACTGCAAATACCAAGTTACACAGGGAAAAAGGGTAGGTCAGCAAATGCCTTCTGTCCTGGCACATCTCTCAGTCAGAACTGCAGCTGAAAAATTTTGCTGTAATGATGGACTTTGCCACTTGGAGAGAATTTATATAGTTGGGAAGAAGCATTCAAAGCCCTAGTGCATTTCGTCTATTTTACGGACTGCAAGGGCACTCTAAAGGCCAGCACTAGCTTTTTGTTGGACTTTTTCTTTTTGAGTAGCTGCTGGACGTTTTGAAGCGGTTTGGGATCTGCTAGAGTGCAAGGTAATACATAGAGTTTGAGGAAAGTGATATACACATTTTATATCTCCAGGGAGGTGGATGCAGTTCAGTGTGTGCGAGTTACATGTTGAGCAGCTGATCACACAGAAAAGAAGAGGCTGCGCTGCAATTGCCTTTTCATTTGCAGCTTATAAACTGCACAGCCCACAATGAAACAATTCCACTTCCTTCTGTGCTACATACAGGATCACATTCTCTCAGTCTCTAAGAGCCAGGACCCCCAGCGGAGCTCTTCCCTGCGCTGCTCCTACACCAATGAGGCCGGAGCCGCAAACAGCTTGGCTTTTTCCCTGGCACCGTCTGCCAGCGCTCATCAAAATAACCACACGATGGCGCTGTCGACTAACAAAAGAAGGAAACGCACCGAGGCCAGCTCCAAAGGACAGAGCCGAGTTGGAAACGTCCCTGCTCTCAAATTAACTGTGCCAGGAAAAAAAGACTTTGCTGATCTTCCCCCTCCAACTGTGCAAACACTTTTGCACCACACTCAAAGGGCAACACGAAATCCTCTGCCCTAACAAACATTTTCACTCTCGCAGAGTCCAGTAACAAACTCAAAGACATCCGCTCACCAAATGTGCCAGCTGAGAGAGAAAGTTCTTTGCTGCCTACAATTTCAACTTCACCCATCAAACAATGAACACACACCCTGCTATTGGCACTTTTCTTTTCAGCTCTACGCTCCTAAGCTTTCAGTCTCAGAGTCAAGATCCAAGCAGCATGGCAACAGGGACTACTCACACACTAAAGCTACAAGGACAAAAAGCTCAACAACTTGCTGTCTAGATTCCCACTGTCAGTTCAACAGCTCTAACCCACAGGGAAACCTCTTGGGAAAAACCTTTAAATTCACTGAGACCACCCAAAGTGCCCATCCAAACTTAATTTCTTTGCCAAAGAGAAGAACAAGAAGCTCATTTCAAGAGAAATGGCATCCCCTCCTCCATAATCCAAAACATACAGTGACTGATCCCATACAATGGTGTCAGAACACTCTTACTAGAGGCAGACAGCCTTCCAAAGATGGATACTGACTCAATGACTGTACAAATTGAGGGAGTGCTTCCAAATATGCCGGCACAAGAAGCTGCTGTCGTCCTTGAGCTGCGCGACACAGCTTCTTATCTGCACCTCCAACTCTGGGGCTACGTGCTTTCTTTCCCATGAGAAAGCATTGCCATTCTCCTTCAGGAACTTACCAAGCCAAACTGTATGCCATGTCCTGTACTATGTCCAACAATGGCTCCTGCACAGAAGGGTCTACGACATAAATATCTCTCTGGACTATACCTCTTCATGGTTCCTTTAACGCCTGCCCTATTACATTGTCACTATATCTTTTTCTTGCCAAGGAAAGGCACTCAGAGTCACTTGGCCTTGCCTTGCCTTTGATGCTGTGGCTAGTCTACTCTTGTTTTGCTTGCTTGCTTATGTGTGCCTTGCCTGGCAAGACCTAGAAAGACCTTCCTTGCTTTGCTTTGCCTTGCCTACCGCTCTTTGCAATGCAAACCAAGTGTAGGCGCAATTGTAGGCAAGTCAAGGGAGAAGCTGACAAGGCTGGAGCCATGAGGGGCAAGCAAATGGAGTGGTAGGTGAGAGAAGGCCCAGAACTTCTAGGCAAGGATGGGCATAGGAAGGCCAGGCAGAAACAGGAAGGGCTAGGCAAGGCTAGGTTTCCCTGGAGGAAAGCAGTAGGCAGGTCAAGGGTGGGCGTAGGCACTGGAGGGAGTGCAAGGCTAGGGAGGCAAGGCAGGGCAAGGCAAGGAAACTTTTGGGTCACCAAGGCAAGACAAATGAGAGGTACATTCAAAGACTGCTGGTACACAAAAGGGGCTAGGACAGACTTCTCTGGCTGGCCTTGATCTCACATGGGCCATCTCTAATCTGCACCTAAAACACTTGGATTACCTGCTTTCCTTGGTATACAAAAGAACTGTCATTCTGGTCCTGAAGCGCAAAGGTGAAATGTGAATTTTATGTCCAAAATTCAAGACATGTAAGGATAGGTGCCAGAAGCAAGCTGCCAGGACAGATGGGTGTGCTTGCACGTGACCTCTTTTGGGCTTCCTCTCACATGCTCCTGAAACGCTGGAGGTACGTGAAAGCCTTGAGAGTCCTAGGAGAAGCAGGCAGGGCAAGGCAAGATGAAGAAATGCCGCAAAAAGAGGGGTATTGAATTCCAGGTGGGGGACGAGTGAGCAAGGGAATGCAAGGCAAGGGAGAGGAGAGGTTCAAAGGTAACGCCAAGAAAAGTGGTGGCTTTGCCAGGCAAGACAAAGGAGAGGCAAGCAAGGCAATGAGAGTCCTAGAAGGAGAAGGAAATGAAAGATTGGAGCTGGACAAAGGGGAAGGGAAACTGGACAAAGTGGCAAGGGGGATGGGTGGTGCAAGGCACTGGACTGGTAGGAAGGGCAAGGGAAAGACATGGATGGGTCAGGAAGGAAGAGGAAAACAATGGCCAGGAATGACAAAGAAATGCAAGGTTGGATAGGAAAGGAAAGGCAAGGCAATGTAGGGAAGGGGTAGGCCAGACAATGGGTGTCTTAAGAGGAAAGTATGCATAGCAAGGCCAAGAGAAAAGCGGTAAAGAAGTTAGCGTGGGGGATAGGTGAGTGTAGCTGAGAAAGAAAGAAAGTGCCTCATTCCAGTATGTATGTATGTATGTGTGTGTGAAGTTTGCAGGATGTAAAGCAGAAGAAAGCAGTGACTTGATGGTGGAGTGAAAGGATGCTTTTGAATACACGTGGCAAGGTCCAAGCAAACTATTTGTCTTGGCACATCTGTGTCCCATAAACTTCTTAGTTTAGATTCAGACTGTAAGCGGGACAGAGAACACCCCTAAAATTACAGCTGAGCAAGAAAGCAGGTCGCATCAGCATGTTTTAAAGGAAGCAGTTTTTTTGTGTGAGAAGAAAATGGACATATGAGACTCCAGCAGTATCGACGTTCAGCTTAGAAGCAAAGCGCAATGATTCCGTACAAACTCTGAAAATTAAACGCATCAATAAAAAGGCAATGGGACATGTCAGCGAAAGCTTTGTGGCCAAGCAGGGTGAGATGTTTGAAGCAGAACCACAGTTTGGTTTCACTAAGGATCCATCATGGTGGATTGCAAACATGTGCCAAGACAACACATATTCTGCAGCTGTTGCAGCTCTCCGCAGGAACACTAGCGCTTTCCCTTAGACTCTAAAATGCAGAGAAATGGCCTGCGCAGCGCAGAAGCTATTTGTGCTGCTTGTACACCTCTTCCAACCCCTCAGTGGAAACTATTGCGCCTGCCTTTAGACTCTGAGATCCAGAGAACACAATGGTAGAGGCAGTGGTGGAGAATGGAAGGAGAGAGTGAAGTTTGATGAGTGAGTTTGATGTGACTTATGTGGAGCACGCAGAAAATGTAGCCCCGTACTGGTTTTTACACCTGGAGCCTATTTCTGTAAGACATTTCAGGTGGACATTTTTGATCAAGAAGCCAGAGTGAAAAAATTGACAGCAGGTCTCTCTGGGAAAGAAAAAGCAGCAAGGCGTCGTGTGCCATTTAAATGCTGCTATAAGAAGGGCGTACTTTAGCAGCATCTCTCTTGACACTTCTATCTGTGTAATCTCTAGCTGCTTGGACACAGCGACACTGAAAATAATTGTACTGCAAATACCAAGTTACACAGGGAAAAAGGGTAGGTCAGCAAATGCCTTCTGTCCTGGCACATCTCTCAGTCAGAACTCCAGCTGAAAAATTTTGCTGTAATGATGGACTTTGCCACTTGGAGAGAATTTATATAGTTGGGAAGAAGCATTCAAAGCCCTAGTGCATTTCGTCTATTTTACGGACTGCAAGGGCACTCTAAAGGCCAGCACTAGCTTTTTGTTGGACTTTTTCTTTTTGAGTAGCTGCTGGACGTTTTGAAGCGGTTTGGGATCTGCTAGAGTGCAAGGTAATACATAGAGTTTGAGGAAAGTGATATACACATTTTATATCTCCAGGGAGGTGGATGCAGTTCAGTGTGTGCGAGTTACATGTTGAGCAGCTGATCACACAGAAAAGAAGAGGCT
Organism: Poecile atricapillus; assembly: GCF_030490865.1. Lineage (NCBI taxonomy): Eukaryota > Metazoa > Chordata > Aves > Passeriformes > Paridae > Poecile > Poecile atricapillus. The sequence continues at coordinate 72,084,728 of NC_081288.1, forward strand.
GCGCTGCAATTGCCTTTTCATTTGCAGCTTATAAACTGCACAGCCCACAATGAAACAATTCCACTTCCTTCTGTGCTACATACAGGATCACATTCTCTCAGTCTCTAAGAGCCAGGACCCCCAGCGGAGCTCTTCCCTGCGCTGCTCCTACACCAATGAGGCCGGAGCCGCAAACAGCTTGGCTTTTTCCCTGGCACCGTCTGCCAGCGCTCATCAAAATAACCACACGATGGCGCTGTCGACTAACAAAAGAAGGAAACGCACCGAGGCCAGCTCCAAAGGACAGAGCCGAGTTGGAAACGTCCCTGCTCTCAAATTAACTGTGCCAGGAAAAAAAGACTTTGCTGATCTTCCCCCTCCAACTGTGCAAACACTTTTGCACCACACTCAAAGGGCAACACGAAATCCTCTGCCCTAACAAACATTTTCACTCTCGCAGAGTCCAGTAACAAACTCAAAGACATCCGCTCACCAAATGTGCCAGCTGAGAGAGAAAGTTCTTTGCTGCCTACAATTTCAACTTCACCCATCAAACAATGAACACACACCCTGCTATTGGCACTTTTCTTTTCAGCTCTACGCTCCTAAGCTTTCAGTCTCAGAGTCAAGATCCAAGCAGCATGGCAACAGGGACTACTCACACACTAAAGCTACAAGGACAAAAAGCTCAACAACTTGCTGTCTAGATTCCCACTGTCAGTTCAACATCTCTAACCCACAGGGAAACCTCTTGGGAAAAACCTTTACATTCACTGAGACCACCCAAAGTGCCCATCCAAACTTAATTTCTTTGCCAAAGAGAAGAACAAGAAGCTCATTTCAAGAGAAATGGCATCCCCTCCTCCATAATCCAAAACATACAGTGACTGATCCCATACAATGGTGTCAGAACACTCTTACTAGAGGCAGACAGCCTTCCAAAGATGGATACTGACTCAATGACTGTACAAATTGAGGGAGTGCTTCCAAATATGCCGGCACAAGAAGCTGCTGTCGTCCTTGAGCTGCGCGACACAGCTTCTTATCTGCACCTCCAACTCTGGGGCTACGTGCTTTCTTTCCCATGAGAAAGCATTGCCATTCTCCTTCAGGAACTTACCAAGCCAAGCTGTATGCCATGTCCTGTACTATGTCCAACAATGGCTCCTGCACAGAAGGGTCTACGACATAAATATCTTGCTGGACTATACCTCTTCATGGTTCCTTTAACGCCTGCCCTATTACATTGTCACTATATCTTTTTCTTGCCAAGGAAAGGCACTCAGAGTCACTTGGCCTTGCCTTGCCTTTGATGCTGTGGCTAGTCTACTCTTGTTTTGCTTGCTTGCTTATGTGTGCCTTGCCTGGCAAGACCTAGAAAGACCTTCCTTGCTTTGCTTTGCCTTGCCTACCGCTCTTTGCAATGCAAACCAAGTGTAGGCGCAATTGTAGGCAAGTCAAGGGAGAAGCTGACAAGGCTGGAGCCATGAGGGGCAAGCAAATGGAGTGGTAGGTGAGAGAAGGCCCAGAACTTCTAGGCAAGGATGGGCATAGGAAGGCCAGGCAGAAACAGGAAGGGCTAGGCAAGGCTAGGTTTCCCTGGAGGAAAGCAGTAGGCAGGTCAAGGGTGGGCGTAGGCACTGGAGGGAGTGCAAGGCAAGGGAGGCAAGGCAGGGCAAGGCAAGGAAACTTTTGGGTCACCAAGGCAAGACAAATGAGAGGTACATTCAAAGACTGCTGGTACACAAAAGGGGCTAGGACAGACTTCTCTGGCTGGCCTTGATCTCACATGGGCCATCTCTAATCTGCACCTAAAACACTTGGATTACCTGCTTTCCTTGGTATACAAAAGAACTGTCATTCTGGTCCTGAAGCGCAAAGGTGAAATGTGAATTTTATGTCCAAAATTCAAGACATGTAAGGATAGGTGCCAGAAGCAAGCTGCCAGGACAGATGGGTGTGCTTGCACGTGACCTCTTTTGGGCTTCCTCTCACATGCTCCTGAAACGCTGGAGGTACGTGAAAGCCTTGAGAGTCCTAGGAGAAGCAGGCAGGGCAAGGCAAGATGAAGAAATTCCGCAAAAAGAGGGGTATTGAATTCCAGGTGGGGGACGAGTGAGCAAGGGAATGCAAGGCAAGGGAGAGGAGAGGTTCAAAGGGAACGCCAAGAAAAGTGGTGGCTTTGCCAGGCAAGACAAAGGAGAGGCAAGCAAGGCAATGAGAGTCCTAGAAGGAGAAGGAAATGAAAGATTGGAGCTGGACAAAGGGGAAGGGAAACTGGACAAAGTGGCAAGGGGGATGGGTGGTGCAAGGCACTGGACTGGTAGGAAGGGCAAGGGAAAGACATGGATGGGTCAGGAAGGAAGAGGAAAACAATGGCCAGGAATGACAAAGAAATGCAAGGTTGGATAGGAAAGGAAAGGCAAGGCAATGTAGGGAAGGGGTAGGCCAGACAATGGGTGTCTTAAGAGGAAAGTATGCATAGCAAGGCCAAGAGAAAAGCGGTAAAGAAGTTAGCGTGGGGGATAGGTGAGTGTAGCTGAGAAAGAAAGAAAGTGCCTCATTCCAGTATGTATGTATGTATGTGTGTGTGAAGTTTGCAGGATGTAAAGCAGAAGAAAGCAGTGACTTGATGGTGGAGTGAAAGGATGCTTTTGAATACACGTGGCAAGGTCCAAGCAAACTATTTGTCTTGGCACATCTGTGTCCCATAAACTTCTTAGTTTAGATTCAGACTGTAAGTGGGACAGAGAACACCCCTAAAATTACAGCTGAGCAAGAAAGCAGGTCGCATCAGCATGTTTTAAAGGAAGCAGTTTTTTTGTGTGAGAAGAAAATGGACATATGAGACACCAGCAGTATCGACGTTCAGCTTAGAAGCAAAGCGCAATGATTCCGTACAAACTCTGAAAATGAAACGCAGCAATAAAAAGGCAATGGGACATGTCAGCGAAAGCTTTGTGGCCAAGCAGGGTGAGATGTTTGAAGCAGAACCACAGTTTGGTTTCACTAAGGATCCATCATGGTGGATTGCAAACATGTGCCAAGACAACACATATTCTGCAGCTGTTGCAGCTCTTTGCGGGAACACTAGCGCTTTCCCTTAGACTCTAAAATGCAGAGAAATGGCCTGCGCAGCGCAGAAGCTATTTGTGCTGCTTGTACACCTCTTCCAACCCCTCAGTGGAAACTATTGCGCCTGCCTTTAGACTCTGAGATCCAGAGAACACAATGGTAGAGGCAGTGGTGGAGAATGGAAGGAGAGAGTGAAGTTTGATGAGTGAGTTTGATGTGACTTATGTGGAGCACGCAGAAAATGTAGCCCCGTACTGGTTTTTACACCTGGAGCCTATTTCTGTAAGACATTTCAGGTGGACATTTTTGATCAAGAAGCCAGAGTGAAAAAATTGACAGCAGGTCTCTCTGGGAAAGAAAAAGCAGCAAGGCGTCGTGTGCCATTTAAATGCTGCTATAAGAAGGGCGTACTTTAGCAGCATCTCTCTTGACACTTCTATCTGTGTAATCTCTAGCTGCTTGGACACAGCGACACTGAAAATAATTGTACTGCAAATACCAAGTTACACAGGGAAAAAGGCTAGGTCAGCAAATGCCTTCTGTCCTGGCACATCTCTCAGTCAGAACTCCAGCTGAAAAATTTTGCTGTAATGATGGACTTTGCCACTTGGAGAGAATTTATATAGTTGGGAAGAAGCATTCAAAGCCCTAGTGCATTTCGTCTATTTTACGGACTGCAAGGGCGCTATAAAGGCCAGCACTAGCTTTTTGTTGGACTTTTTCTTTTTGAGTAGCTGCTGGACGTTTTGAAGCGGTTTGGGATCTGCTAGAGTGCAAGGTAATACATAGAGTTTGAGGAAAGTGATATACACATTTTATATCTCCAGGGAGGTGGATGCAGTTCAGTGTGTGCGAGTTACATGTTGAGCAGCTGATCACACAGAAAAGAAGAGGCTGCGCTGCAATTGCCTTTTCATTTGCAGCTTATAAACTGCACAGCCCACAATGAAACAATTCCACTTCCTTCTGTGCTACATACAGGATCACATTCTCTCAGTCTCTAAGAGCCAGGACCCCCAGCGGAGCTCTTCCCTGCGCTGCTCCTACACCAATGAGGCCGGAGCCGCAAACAGCTTGGCTTTTTCCCTGGCACCGTCTGCCAGCGCTCATCAAAATAACCACACGATGGCGCTGTCGACTAACAAAAGAAGGAAACGCACCGAGGCCAGCTCCAAAGGACAGAGCCGAGTTGGAAACGTCCCTGCTCTCAAATTAACTGTGCCAGGAAAAAAAGACTTTGCTGATCTTCCCCCTCCAACTGTGCAAACACTTTTGCACCACACTCAAAGGGCAACACGAAATCCTCTGCCCTAACAAACATTTTCACTCTCGCAGAGTCCAGTAACAAACTCAAAGACATCCGCTCACCAAATGTGCCAGCTGAGAGAGAAAGTTCTTTGCTGCCTACAATTTCAACTTCACCCATCAAACAATGAACACACACCCTGCTATTGGCACTTTTCTTTTCAGCTCTACGCTCCTAAGCTTTCAGTCTCAGAGTCAAGATCCAAGCAGCATGGCAACAGGGACTACTCACACACTAAAGCTACAAGGACAAAAAGCTCAACAACTTGCTGTCTAGATTCCCACTGTCAGTTCAACATCTCTAACCCACAGGGAAACCTCTTGGGAAAAACCTTTACATTCACTGAGACCACTCAAAGTGCCCATCCAAACTTAATTTCTTTGCCAAAGAGAAGAACAAGAAGCTCATTTCAAGAGAAATGGCATCCCCTCCTCCATAATCCAAAACATACAGTGACTGATCCCATACAATGGTGTCAGAACACTCTTACTAGAGGCAGACAGCCTTCCAAAGATGGATACTGACTCAATGACTGTACAAATTGCGGGAGTGCTTCCAAATATGCCGGCACAAGAAGCTGCTGTCGTCCTTGAGCTGCGCGACACAGCTTCTTATCTGCACCTCCAACTCTGGGGCTACGTGCTTTCTTTCCCATGAGAAAGCATTGCCATTCTCCTTCAGGAACTTACCAAGCCAAACTGTATGCCATGTCCTGTACTATGTCCAACAATGGCTCCTGCACAGAAGGGTCTACGACATAAATATCTTGCTGGACTATACCTCTTCATGGTTCCTTTAACGCCTGCCCTATTACATTGTCACTATATCTTTTTCTTGCCAAGGAAAGGCACTCAGAGTCACTTGGCCTTGCCTTGCCTTTGATGCTGTGGCTAGTCTACTCTTGTTTTGCTTGCTTGCTTATGTGTGCCTTGCCTGGCAAGACCTAGAAAGACCTTCCTTGCTTTGCTTTGCCTTGCCTACCGCTCTTTGCAATGCAAACCAAGTGTAGGCGCAATTGTAGGCAAGTCAAGGGAGAAGCTGACAAGGCTGGAGCCATGAGGGGCAAGCAAATGGAGTGGTAGGTGAGAGAAGGCCCAGAACTTCTAGGCAAGGATGGGCATAGGAAGGCCAGGCAGAAACAGGAAGGGCTAGGCAAGGCTAGGTTTCCCTGGAGGAAAGCAGTAGGCAGGTCAAGGGTGGGCGTAGGCACTGGAGGGAGTGCAAGGCAAGGGAGGCAAGGCAGGGCAAGGCAAGGAAACTTTTGGGTCACCAAGGCAAGACAAATGAGAGGTACATTCAAAGACTGCTGGTACACAAAAGGGGCTAGGACAGACTTCTCTGGCTGGCCTTGATCTCACATGGGCCATCTCTAATCTGCACCTAAAACACTTGGATTACCTGCTTTCCTTGGTATACAAAAGAACTGTCATTCTGGTCCTGAAGCGCAAAGGTGAAATGTGAATTTTATGTCCAAAATTCAAGACATGTAAGGATAGGTGCCAGAAGCAAGCTGCCAGGACAGATGGGTGTGCTTGCACGTGACCTCTTTTGGGCTTCCTCTCACATACTCCTGAAACGCTGGAGGTACGTGAAAGCCTTGAGAGTCCTAGGAGAAGCAGGCAGGGCAAGGCAAGATGAAGAAATTTGGCAAAAAGAGGGGTATTGAATTCCAGGTGGGGGACGAGTGAGCAAGGGAATGCAAGGCAAGGGAGAGGAGAGGTTCAAAGGGAACGCCAAGAAAAGTGGTGGCTTTGCCAGGCAAGACAAAGGAGAGGCAAGCAAGGCAATGAGAGTCCTAGAAGGAGAAGGAAATGAAAGATTGGAGCTGGACAAAGGGGAAGGGAAACTGGACAAAGTGGCAAGGGGGATGGGTGGTGCAAGGCACTGGACTGGTAGGAAGGGCAAGGGAAAGACATGGATGGGTCAGGAAGGAAGAGGAAAACAATGGCCAGGAATGACAAAGAAATGCAAGGTTGGATAGGAAAGGAAAGGCAAGGCAATGTAGGGAAGGGGTAGGCCAGACAATGGGTGTCTTAAGAGGAAAGTATGCATAGCAAGGCCAAGAGAAAAGCGGTAAAGAAGTTAGCGTGGGGGATAGGTGAGTGTAGCTGAGAAAGAAAGAAAGAAAGTGCCTCATTCCAGTATGTATGTATGTATGTGTGTGTGAAGTTTGCAGGATGTAAAGCAGAAGAAAGCAGTGACTTGATGGTGGAGTGAAAGGATGCTTTTGAATACACGTGGCAAGGTCCAAGCAAACTATTTGTCTTGGCACATCTGTGTCCCATAAACTTCTTAGTTTAGATTCAGACTGTAAGCGGGACAGAGAACACCCCTAAAATTACAGCTGAGCAAGAAAGCAGGTCGCATCAGCATGTTTTAAAGGAAGCAGTTTTTTTGTGTGAGAAGAAAATGGACATATGAGACTCCAGCAGTATCGACGTTCAGCTTAGAAGCAAAGCGCAATGATTCCGTACAAACTCTGAAAATGAAACGCATCAATAAAAAGGCAATGGGACATGTCAGCGAAAGCTTTGTGGCCAAGCAGGGTGAGATGTTTGAAGCAGAACCACAGTTTGGTTTCACTAAGGATCCATCATGGTGGATTGCAAACATGTGCCAAGACAACACATATTCTGCAGCTGTTGCAGCTCTCCGCAGGAACACTAGCGCTTTCCCTTAGACTCTAAAATGCAGAGAAATGGCCTGCGCAGCGCAGAAGCTATTTGTGCTGCTTGTACACCTCTTCCAACCCCTCAGTGGAAACTATTGCGCCTGCCTTTAGACTCTGAGATCCAGAGAACACAATGGTAGAGGCAGTGGTGGAGAATGGAAGGAGAGAGTGAAGTTTGATGAGTGAGTTTGATGTGACTTATGTGGAGCACGCAGAAAATGTAGCCCCGTACTGGTTTTTACACCTGGAGCCTATTTCTGTAAGACATTTCAGGTGGACATTTTTGATCAAGAAGCCAGAGTGAAAAAATTGACAGCAGGTGTCTGTGGGAAAGAAAAAGCAGCAAGGCGTCGTGTGCCATTTAAATGCTGCTATAAGAAGGGCGTACTTTAGCAGCATCTCTCTTGACACTTCTATCTGTGTAATCTCTAGCTGCTTGGACACAGCGACACTGAAAATAATTGTACTGCAAATACCAAGTTACACAGGGAAAAAGGGTAGGTCAGCAAATGCCTTCTGTCCTGGCACATCTCTCAGTCAGAACTCCAGCTGAAAAATTTTGCTGTAATGATGGACTTTGCCACTTGGAGAGAATTTATATAGTTGGGAAGAAGCATTCAAAGCCCTAGTGCATTTCGTCTATTTTACGGACTGCAAGGGCACTCTAAAGGCCAGCACTAGCTTTTTGTTGGACTTTTTCTTTTTGAGTAGCTGCTGGACGTTTTGAAGCGGTTTGGGATCTGCTAGAGTGCAAGGTAATACATAGAGTTTGAGGAAAGTGATATACACATTTTATATCTCCAGGGAGGTGGATGCAGTTCAGTGTGTGCGAGTTACATGTTGAGCAGCTGATCACACAGAAGAGGCTGCGCTGCAATTGCCTTTTCATTTGCAGCTTATAAACTGCACAGCCCACAATGAAACAATTCCACTTCCTTCTGTGCTACATACAGGATCACATTCTCTCAGTCTCTAAGAGCCAGGACCCCCAGCGGAGCTCTTCCCTGCGCTGCTCCTACACCAATGAGGCCGGAGCTGCAAACAGCTTGGCTTTTTCCCTGGCACCGTCTGCCAGCGCTCATCAAAATAACCACACGATGGCGCTGTCGACTAACAAAAGAAGGAAACGCACCGAGGCCAGCTCCAAAGGACAGAGCCGAGTTGGAAACGTCCCTGCTCTCAAATTAACTGTGCCAGGAAAAAAAGACTTTGCTGATCTTCCCCCTCCAAGTGTGCAAACACTTTTGCACCACACTCAAAGGGCAACACGAAATCCTCTGCCCTAACAAACATTTTCACTCTCGCAGAGTCCGGTAACAAACTCAAAGACATCCGCTCAACAAATGTGCCAGCGGAGAGAGAAAGTTCTTTGCTGCCTACAATTTCAGCTTCACCCATCAAACAATGAACACACACCCTGCTATTGGCACTTTTCTTTTCAGCTCTACGCTCCTAAGCTTTCAGTCTCAGAGTCAAGATCCAAGCAGCATGGCAACAGGGACTACTCACACACTAAAGCTACAAGGACAAAAAGCTCAACAACTTGGTGTCTAGATTCCCACTGTCAGTTCAACATCTCTAACCCACAGGGAAACCTCTTGGGAAAAACCTTTAAATTCACTGAGACCACCCAAAGTGCCCATCCAAACTTAATTTCTTTGCCAAAGAGAAGAACAAGAAGCTCATTTCAAGAGAAAGGGCATCCCCTCCTCCAAAATCCAAAACATCCAGTGACTGATCCCATACAATGGTGTCAGAACACTCTTACTAGAGGCAGACAGCCTTCCAAAGATGGATACTGACTCAATGACTGTACAAATTGAGGGAGTGCTTCCAAATATGCCGGCACAAGAAGCTGCTGTCGTCCTTGAGCTGCGCGACACAGCTTCTTATCTGCACCTCCAACTCTGGGGCTACGTGCTTTCCTTCCCATGAGAAAGCATTGCCATTCTCCTTCAGGAACTTACCAAGCCAAGCTGTATGCCATGTCCTGTACTATGTCCAACAATGGCTCCTGCACAGAAGGGTCTACGACATAAATATCTTGCTGGACTATACCTCCTCATGGTACCTTTAACGCCTGCCCTATTACATTGTCACTATATCTTTTACTTGCCAAGGAAAGGCACTCAGAGTCACTTGGCCTTGCCTTGCCTTTGATGCTGTGGCTAGTCTACTCTTGTTTTGCTTGCTTGCTCATGTGTGCCTTGCCTGGCAAGACCTAGAAAGACCTTCCTTGCTTTGCTTTGCCTTGCCTACCGCTCTTTGCAATGCAAACCAAGTGTAGGCGCAATTGTAGGCAAGTCAAGGGAGAAGCTGACAAGGCTGGAGCCATGAGGGGCAAGCAAATGGAGTGGTAGGTGAGAGAAGGCCCAGAACTTCTAGGCAAGGATGGGCATAGGAAGGCCAGGCAGAAACAGGAAGGGCTAGGCAAGGCTAGGTTTCCCTGGAGGAAAGCAGTAGGCAGGTCAAGGGTGGGCGTAGGCACTGGAGGGAGTGCAAGGCAAGGGAGGCAAGGCAGGGCAAGGCAAGGAAACTTTTGGGTCACCAAGGCAAGACAAATGAGAGGTACATTCAAAGACTGCTGGTACACAAAAGGGGCTAGGACAGACTTCTCTGTCTGGCCTTGATCTCACATGGGCCATCTCTAATCTGCACCTAAAACACTTGGATTACCTGCTTTCCTTGGTATACAAAAGAACTGTCATTCTGGTCCTGAAGCGCAAAGGTGAAATGTGAATTTTATGTCCAAAATTCAAGACATGTAAGGATAGGTGCCAGAAGCAAGCTGCCAGGACAGATGGGTGTGCTTGCACGTGACCTCTTTTGGGCTTCCTCTCACATGCTCCTGAAACGCTGGAGGTACGTGAAAGCCTTGAGAGTCCTAGGAGAAGCAGGCAGGGCAAGGCAAGATGAAGAAATTTGGCAAAAAGAGGGGTATTGAATTCCAGGTGGGGGACGAGTGAGCAAGGGAATGCAAGGCAAGGGAGAGGAGAGGTTCAAAGGTAACGCCAAGAAAAGTGGTGGCTTTGCCAGGCAAGACAAAGGAGAGGCAAGCAAGGCAATGAGAGTCCTAGAAGGAGAAGGAAATGAAAGATTGGAGCTGGACAAAGGGGAAGGGAAACTGGACAAAGTGGCAAGGGGGATGGGTGGTGCAAGGCACTGGACTGGTAGGAAGGGCAAGGGAAAGACATGGATGGGTCAGGAAGGAAGAGGAAAACAATGGCCAGGAATGACAAAGAAATGCAAGGTTGGATAGGAAAGGAAAGGCAAGGCAATGTAGGGAAGGGGTAGGCCAGACAATGGGTGTCTTAAGAGGAAAAGTATGCATAGCAAGGCCAAGAGAAAAGCGGTAAAGAAGTTAGCGTGGGGAATAGGTGAGTGTAGCTGAGAAAGAAAGAAAGAAAGTGCCTCATTCCAGTATGTATGTATGTATGTGTGTGTGAAGTTTGCAGGATGTAAAGCAGAGACTTGATGGTGGAGTGAAAGGATGCTTTTGAATACACGTGGCAAGGTCCAAGCAAACTATTTGTCTTGGCACATCTGTGTCCCATAAACTTCTTAGTTTAGATTCAGACTGTAAGCGGGACAGAGAACACCCCTAAAATTACAGCTGAGCAAGAAAGCAGGTCGCATCAGCATGTTTTAAAGGAAGCAGTTTTTTTGTGTGAGAAGAAAATGGACATATGAGACTCCAGCAGTATCGACGTTCAGCTTAGAAGCAAAGTGCAATGATTCCGTACAAACTCTGAAAATGAAACGCAGCAATAAAAAGGCAATGGGACATGTCAGCGAAAGCTTTGTGGCCAAGCAGGGTGAGATGTTTGAAGCAGAACCACAGTTTGGTTTCACTAAGGATCCATCATGGTGGATTGCAAGCATGTGCCAAGACAACACATATTCTGCAGCTGTTGCAGCTCTCCGCAGGAACACTAGCGCTTTCCCTTAGACTCTAAAATGCAGAGAAATGGCCTGCACAGCGCAGAAGCTATTTGTGCTGCTTGTACACCTCTTCCAACCCCTCAGTGGAAACTATTGCGCCTGCCTTTAGACTCTGAGATCCAGAGAACACAATGGTAGAGGCAGTGGTGGAGAATGGAAGGAGAGAGTGAAGTTTGATGAGTGAGTTTGATGTGACTTATGTGGAGCACGCAGAAAATGTAGCCCCGTACTGGTTTTTACACCTGGAGCCTATTTCTGTAAGACATTTCAGGTGGACATTTTTGATCAAGAAGCCAGAGTGAAGAAATTGACAGCGGGTCTCTCTAGGAAAGAAAAAGCAGCAAGGCGTCGTGTGCCATTTAAATGCTGCTATAAGAAGGGCGTACTTTAGCAGCATCTCTCTTGACACTTCTATCTGTGTAATCTCTAGCTGCTTGGACACAGCGACACTGAAAATAATTGTACTGCAAATACCAAGTTACACAGGGAAAAAGGGTAGGTCAGCAAATGCCTTCTGTCCTGGCACATCTCTCAGTCAGAACTCCAGCTGAAAAATTTTGCTGTAATGATGGACTTTGCCACTTGGAGAGAATTTATATAGTTGGGAAGAAGCATTCAAAGCCCTAGTGCATTTCGTCTATTTTACGGACTGCAAGGGCACTCTAAAGGCCAGCACTAGCTTTTTGTTGGACTTTTTGAGTAGCTGCTGGACGTTTTGAAGCGGTTTGGGATCTGCTAGAGTGCAAGGTAATACATAGAGTTTGAGGAAAGTGATATACACATTTTATATCTCCAGGGAGGTGGATGCAGTTCAGTGTGTGCGAGTTACATGTTGAGCAGCTGATCACACAGAAAAGAAGAGGCTGCGCTGCAATTGCCTTTTCATTTGCAGCTTATAAACTGCACAGCCCACAATGAAACAATTCCACTTCCTTCTGTGCTACATACAGGATCACATTCTCTCAGTCTCTAAGAGCCAGGACCCCCAGCGGAGCTCTTCCCTGCGCTGCTCCTACACCAATGAGGCCGGAGCTGCAAACAGCTTGGCTTTTTCCCTGGCACCGTCTGCCAGCGCTCATCAAAATAACCACACGATGGCGCTGTCGACTAACAAAAGAAGGAAACGCACCGAGGCCAGCTCCAAAGGACAGAGCCGAGTTGGAAACGTCCCTGCTCTCAAATTAACTGTGCCAGGAAAAAAAGACTTTGCTGATCTTCCCCCTCCAAGTGTGCAAACACTTTTGCACCACACTCAAAGGGCAACACGAAATCCTCTGCCCTAACAAACATTTTCACTCTCGCAGAGTCCGGTAACAAACTCAAAGACATCCGCTCAACAAATGTGCCAGCGGAGAGAGAAAGTTCTTTGCTGCCTACAATTTCAGCTTCACCCATCAAACAATGAACACACACCCTGCTATTGGCACTTTTCTTTTCAGCTCTACGCTCCTAAGCTTTCAGTCTCAGAGTCAAGATCCAAGCAGCATGGCAACAGGGACTACTCACACACTAAAGCTACAAGGACAAAAAGCTCAACAACTTGCTGTCTAGATTCCCACTGTCAGTTCAACATCTCTAACCCACAGGGAAACCTCTTGGGAAAAACCTTTAAATTCACTGAGACCACCCAAAGTGCCCATCCAAACTTAATTTCTTTGCCAAAGAGAAGAACAAGAAGCTCATTTCAAGAGAAAGGGCATCCCCTCCTCCAAAATCCAAAACATCCAGTGACTGATCCCATACAATGGTGTCAGAACACTCTTACTAGAGGCAGACAGCCTTCCAAAGATGGATACTGACTCAATGACTGTACAAATTGAGGGAGTGCTTCCAAATATGCTGGCACAAGAAGCTGCTGTCGTCCTTGAGCTGCGCGACACAGCTTCTTATCTGCACCTCCAACTCTGGGGCTACGTGCTTTCCTTCCCATGAGAAAGCATTGCCATTCTCCTTCAGGAACTTACCAAGCCAAGCTGTATGCCATGTCCTGTACTATGTCCAACAATGGCTCCTGCACAGAAGGGTCTACGACATAAATATCTTGCTGGACTATACCTCCTCATGGTACCTTTAACGCCTGCCCTATTACATTGTCACTATATCTTTTACTTGCCAAGGAAAGGCACTCAGAGTCACTTGGCCTTGCCTTGCCTTTGATGCTGTGGCTAGTCTACTCTTGTTTTGCTTGCTTGCTCATGTGTGCCTTGCCTGGCAAGACCTAGAAAGACCTTCCTTGCTTTGCTTTGCCTTGCCTACCGCTCTTTGCAATGCAAACCAAGTGTAGGCGCAATTGTAGGCAAGTCAAGGGAGAAGCTGACAAGGCTGGAGCCATGAGGGGCAAGCAAATGGAGTGGTAGGTGAGAGAAGGCCCAGAACTTCTAGGCAAGGATGGGCATAGGAAGGCCAGGCAGAAACAGGAAGGCCTAGGCAAGGCTAGGTTTCCCTGGAGGAAAGCAGTCAAGTGTGGGCAGGTCAAGGGTGGGCGTAGGCACTGGAGGGAGTGCAAGGCTAGGGAGGCAAGGCAGGGCAAGGCAAGGAAACTTTTGGGTCATCAAGGCAAGACAAATGAGAGGTACATTCAAAGACTGCTGGTACACAAAAGGGGCTAGGACAGACTTCTCTGGCTGGCCTTGATCTCACATGGGCCATCTCTAATCTGCACCTAAAACACTTGGATTACCTGCTTTCCTTGGTATACAAAAGAACTGTCATTCTGGTCCTGAAGCGCAAAGGTGAAATGTGAATTTTATGTCCAAAATTCAAGACATGTAAGGATAGGTGCCAGAAGCAAGCTGCCAGGACAGATGGGTGTGCTTGCACGTGACCTCTTTTGGGCTTCCTCTCACATGCTCCTGAAACGCTGGAGGTACGTGAAAGCCTTGAGAGTCCTAGGAGAAGCAGGCAGGGCAAGGCAAGATGAAGAAATTCCGCAAAAAGAGGGGTATTGAATTCCAGGTGGGGGACGAGTGAGCAAGGGAATGCATGGCAAGGGAGAAGAGAGGTTCAAAGGGAACGCCAAGAAAAGTGGTGGCTTTGCCAGGCAAGACAAAGGAGAGGCAAGCAAGGCAATGAGAGTCCTAGAAGGAGAAGGAAATGAAAGATTGGAGCTGGACAAAGGGGAAGGGAAACTGGACAAAGTGGCAAGGGGGATGGGTGGTGCAAGGCACTGGACTGGTAGGAAGGGCAAGGGAAAGACATGGATGGGTCAGGAAGGAAGAGGAAAACAATGGCCAGGAATGACAAAGAAATGCAAGGTTGGATAGGAAAGGAAAGGCAAGGCAATGTAGGGAAGGGGTAGGCCAGACAATGGGTGTCTTAAGAGGAAAAGTATGCATAGCAAGGCCAAGAGAAAAGCGGTAAAGAAGTTAGCGTGGGGAATAGGTGAGTGTAGCTGAGAAAGAAAGAAAGAAAGTGCCTCATTCCAGTATGTATGTATGTATGTGTGTGTGAAGTTTGCAGGATGTAAAGCAGAGACTTGATGGTGGAGTGAAAGGATGCTTTTGAATACACGTGGCAAGGTCCAAGCAAACTATTTGTCTTGGCACATCTGTGTCCCATAAACTTCTTAGTTTAGATTCAGACTGTAAGCGGGACAGAGAACACCCCTAAAATTACAGCTGAGCAAGAAAGCAGGTCGCATCAGCATGTTTTAAAGGAAGCAGTTTTTTTGTGTGAGAAGAAAATGGACATATGAGACTCCAGCAGTATCGACGTTCAGCTTAGAAGCAAAGTGCAATGATTCCGTACAAACTCTGAAAATGAAACGCAGCAATAAAAAGGCAATGGGACATGTCAGCGAAAGCTTTGTGGCCAAGCAGGGTGAGATGTTTGAAGCAGAACCACAGTTTGGTTTCACTAAGGATCCATCATGGTGGATTGCAAGCATGTGCCAAGACAACACATATTCTGCAGCTGTTGCAGCTCTCCGCAGGAACACTAGCGCTTTCCCTTAGACTCTAAAATGCAGAGAAATGGCCTGCACAGCGCAGAAGCTATTTGTGCTGCTTGTACACCTCTTCCAACCCCTCAGTGGAAACTATTGCGCCTGCCTTTAGACTCTGAGATCCAGAGAACACAATGGTAGAGGCAGTGGTGGAGAATGGAAGGAGAGAGTGAAGTTTGATGAGTGAGTTTGATGTGACTTATGTGGAGCACGCAGAAAATGTAGCCCCGTACTGGTTTTTACACCTGGAGCCTATTTCTGTAAGACATTTCAGGTGGACATTTTTGATCAAGAAGCCAGAGTGAAGAAATTGACAGCAGGTCTCTCTAGGAAAGAAAAAGCGGCAAGGCGTCGTGTGCCATTTAAATGCTGCTATAAGAAGGGCGTACTTTAGCAGCATCTCTCTTGACACTTCTATCTGTGTAATCTCTAGCTGCTTGGACACAGCGACACTGAAAATAATTGTACTGCAAATACCAAGTGACACAGGGAAAAAGGGTAGGTCAGCAAATGCCTTCTGTCCTGGCACATCTCTCAGTCAGAACTCCAGCTGAAAAATTTTGCTGTAATGATGGACTTTGCCACTTGGAGAGAATTTATATAGTTGGGAAGAAGCATTCAAAGCCCTAGTGCATTTCGTCTATTTTACGGACTGCAAGGGCACTATAAAGCCCAGCACTAGCTTTTTGTTGGACTTTTTCTTTTTGAGTAGCTGCTGGACGTTTTGAAGCGGTTTGGGATCTGCTAGAGTGCAAGGTAATACATAGAGTTTGAGGAAAGTGATATACACATTTTATATCTCCAGGGAGGTGGATGCAGTTCAGTGTGTGCGAGTTACATGTTGAGCAGCTGATCACACAGAAAAGAAGAGGCTGCGCTGCAATTGCCTTTTCATTTGCAGCTTATAAACTGCACAGCCCACAATGAAACAATTCCACTTCCTTCTGTGCTACATACAGGATCACATTCTCTCAGTCTCTAAGAGCCAGGACCCCCAGCGGAGCTCTTCCCTGCGCTGCTCCTACACCAATGAGGCCGGAGCTGCAAACAGCTTGGCTTTTTCCCTGGCACCGTCTGCCAGCGCTCATCAAAATAACCACACGATGGCGCTGTCGACTAACAAAAGAAGGAAACGCACCGAGGCCAGCTCCAAAGGACAGAGCCGAGTTGGAAACGTCCCTGCTCTCAAATTAACTGTGCCAGGAAAAAAAGACTTTGCTGATCTTCCCCCTCCAAGTGTGCAAACACTTTTGCACCACACTCAAAGGGCAACACGAAATCCTCTGCCCTAACAAACATTTTCACTCTCGCAGAGTCCGGTAACAAACTCAAAGACATCCGCTCAACAAATGTGCCAGCGGAGAGAGAAAGTTCTTTGCTGCCTACAATTTCAGCTTCACCCATCAAACAATGAACACACACCCTGCTATTGGCACTTTTCTTTTCAGCTCTACGCTCCTAAGCTTTCAGTCTCAGAGTCAAGATCCAAGCAGCATGGCAACAGGGACTACTCACACACTAAAGCTACAAGGACAAAAAGCTCAACAACTTGCTGTCTAGATTCCCACTGTCAGTTCAACATCTCTAACCCACAGGGAAACCTCTTGGGAAAAACCTTTAAATTCACTGAGACCACCCAAAGTGCCCATCCAAACTTAATTTCTTTGCCAAAGAGAAGAACAAGAAGCTCATTTCAAGAGAAAGGGCATCCCCTCCTCCAAAATCCAAAACATCCAGTGACTGATCCCATACAATGGTGTCAGAACACTCTTACTAGAGGCAGACAGCCTTCCAAAGATGGATACTGACTCAATGACTGTACAAATTGAGGGAGTGCTTCCAAATATGCCGGCACAAGAAGCTGCTGTCGTCCTTGAGCTGCGCGACACAGCTTCTTATCTGCACCTCCAACTCTGGGGCTACATGCTTTCCTTCCCATGAGAAAGCATTGCCATTCTCCTTCAGGAACTTACCAAGCCAAGCTGTATGCCATGTCCTGTACTATGTCCAACAATGGCTCCTGCACAGAAGGGTCTACGACATAAATATCTCGCTGGATTATACCTCCTCATGGTACCTTTAACGCCTGCCCTATTACATTGTCACTATATCTTTTACTTGCCAAGGAAAGGCACTCAGAGTCACTTGGCCTTGCCTTGCCTTTGATGCTGTGGCTAGTCTACTCTTGTTTTGCTTGCTTGCTTATGTGTGCCTTGCCTGGCAAGACCTAGAAAGACCTTCCTTGCTTTGCTTTGCCTTGCCTACCGCTCTTTGCAATGCAAACCAAGTGTAGGCGAAATTGTAGGCAAGTCAAAGGAGAAGCTGACAAGGCTGGAGCCATGAGGGGCAAGCAAATGGAGTGGTAGGTGAGAGAAGGCCCAGAACTTCTAGGCAAGGATGGGCATAGGAAGGCCAGGCAGAAACAGGAAGGCCTAGGCAAGGCTAGGTTTCCCTGGAGGAAAGCAGTCAAGTGTGGGCAGGTCAAGTGTGGGCGTAGGCACTGGAGGGAGTGCAAAGCTAGGGAGGCAAGGCAGGGCAAGGCAAGGAAACTTTTGGGTCACCAAGGCAAGACAAATGAGAGGTACATTCAAAGACTGCTGGTACACAAAAGGGGCTAGGACAGACTTCTCTGGCTGGCCTTGATCTCACATGGGCCATCTCTAATCTGCACCTAAAACACTTGGATTACCTGCTTTCCTTGGTATACAAAAGAACTGTCATTCTGGTCCTGAAGCGCAAAGGTGAAATGTGAATTTTATGTCCAAAATTCAAGTCATGTAAGGATAGGTGCCAGAAGCAAGCTGCCAGGACAGATGGGTGTGCTTGCACGTGACCTCTTTTGGGCTTCCTCTCACATGCTCCTGAAACGCTGGAGGTACGTGAAAGCCTTGAGAGTCCTAGGAGAAGCAGGAAGGGCAAGGCAAGATGAAGAAATTCCGCAAAAAGAGGGGTATTGAATTCCAGGTGGGGGACGAGTGAGCAAGGGAATGCAAGGCAAGGGAGAGGAGAGGTTCAAAGGTAACGCCAAGAAAAGTGGTGGCTTTGCAAGGCAAGACAAAGGAGAGGCAAGCAAGGCAATGAGAGTCCTAGAAGGAGAAGGAAATGAAAGATTGGAGCTGGACAAAGGGGAAGGGAAACTGGACAAAGTGGCAAGGGGGATGGGTGGTGCAAGGCACTGGACTGGTAGGAAGGGCAAGGGAAAGACATGGATGGGTCAGGAAGGAAGAGGAAAACAATGGCCAGGAATGACAAAGAAATGCAAGGTTGGATAGGAAAGGAAAGGCAAGGCAATGTAGGGAAGGGGTAGGCCAGACAATGGGTGTCTTAAGAGGAAAAGTATGCATAGCAAGGCCAAGAGAAAAGCGGTAAAGAAGTTAGCGTGGGGAATAGGTGAGTGTAGCTGAGAAAGAAAGAAAGAAAGTGCCTCATTCCAGTATGTATGTATGTATGTGTGTGTGAAGTTTGCAGGATGTAAAGCAGAGACTTGATGGTGGAGTGAAAGGATGCTTTTGAATACACGTGGCAAGGTCCGAGCAAACTATTTGTCTTGGCACATCTGTGTCCCATAAACTTCTTAGTTTAGATTCAGACTGTAAGCGGGACAGAGAACACCCCTAAAATTACAGCTGAGCAAGAAAGCAGGTCGCATCAGCATGTTTTAAAGGAAGCAGTTTTTTTGTGTGAGAAGAAAATGGACATATGAGACTCCAGCAGTATCGACGTTCAACTTAGAAGCAAAGTGCAATGATTCCGTACAAACTCTGAAAATGAAACGCAGCAATAAAAAGGCAATGGGACATGTCAGCGAAAGCTTTGTGGCCAAGCAGGGTGAGATGTTTGAAGCAGAACCACAGTTTGGTTTCACTAAGGATCCATCATGGTGGATTGCAAACATGTGCCAAGACAACACATATTCTGCAGCTGTTGCAGCTCTCCGCAGGAACACTAGCGCTTTCCCTTAGACTCTAAAATGCAGAGAAATGGCCTGCGCAGCGCAGAAGCTATTTGTGCTGCTTGTACACCTCTTCCAACCCCTCAGTGGAAACTATTGCGCCTGCCTTTAGACTCTGAGATCCAGAGAACACAATGGTAGAGGCAGTGGAGAATGGAAGGAGAGAGTGAAGTTTGATGAGTGAGTTTGATGTGACTTATGTGGAGCACGCAGAAAATGTAGCCCCGTACTGGTTTTTACACCTGGAGCCTATTTCTGTAAGACATTTCAGGTGGACATTTTTGATCAAGAAGCCAGAGTGAAGAAATTGACAGCGGGTCTCTCTAGGAAAGAAAAAGCGGCAAGGCGTCGTGTGCCATTTAAATGCTGCTATAAGAAGGGCGTACTTTAGCAGCATCTCTCTTGACACTTCTATCTGTGTAATCTCTAGCTGCTTGGACACAGCGACACTGAAAATAATTGTACTGCAAATACCAAGTGACACAGGGAAAAAGGGTAGGTCAGCAAATGCCTTCTGTCCTGGCACATCTCTCAGTCAGAACTCCAGCTGAAAAATTTTGCTGTAATGATGGACTTTGCCACTTGGAGAGAATTTATATAGTTGGGAAGAAGCATTCAAAGCCCTAGTGCATTTCGTCTATTTTACGGACTGCAAGGGCACTATAAAGCCCAGCACTAGCTTTTTGTTGGACTTTTTGAGTAGCTGCTGGACGTTTTGAAGCGGTTTGGGATCTGCTAGAGTGCAAGGTAATACATAGAGTTTGAGGAAAGTGATATACACATTTTATATCTCCAGGGAGGTGGATGCAGTTCAGTGTGTGCGAGTTACATGTTGAGCAGCTGATCACACAGAAAAGAAGAGGCTGCGCTGTAATTGCCTTTTCATTTGCAGCTTATAAACTGCACAGCCCACAATGAAACAATTCCACTTCCTTCTGTGCTACATACAGGATCACATTCTCTCAGTCTCTAAGAGCCAGGACCCCCAGCGGAGCTCTTCCCTGCGCTGCTCCTACACCAATGAGGCCGGAGCCGCAAACAGCTTGGCTTTTTCCCTGGCACCGTCTGCCAGCGCTCATCAAAATAACCACACGATGGCGCTGTCGACTAACAAAAGAAGGAAACGCACCGAGGCCAGCTCCAAAGGACAGAGCCGAGTTGGAAACGTCCCTGCTCTCAAATTAACTGTGCCAGGAAAAAAAGACTTTGCTGATCTTCCCCCTCCAAGTGTGCAAACACTTTTGCACCACACTCAAAGGGCAACACGAAATCCTCTGCCCTAACAAACATTTTCACTCTCGCAGAGTCCGGTAACAAACTCAAAGACATCCGCTCAACAAATGTGCCAGCGGAGAGAGAAAGTTCTTTGCTGCCTACAATTTCAGCTTCACCCATCAAACAATGAACACACACCCTGCTATTGGCACTTTTCTTTTCAGCTCTACGCTCCTAAGCTTTCAGTCTCAGAGTCAAGATCCAAGCAGCATGGCAACAGGGACTACTCACACACTAAAGCTACAAGGACAAAAAGCTCAACAACTTGGTGTCTAGATTCCCACTGTCAGTTCAACAGCTCTAACCCACAGGGAAACCTCTTGGGAAAAACCTTTAAATTCACTGAGACCACCCAAAGTGCCCATCCAAACTTAATTTCTTTGCCAAAGAGAAGAACAAGAAGCTCATTTCAAGAGAAAGGGCATCCCCTCCTCCAAAATCCAAAACATCCAGTGACTGATCCCATACAATGGTGTCAGAACACTCTTACTAGAGGCAGACAGCCTTCCAAAGATGGATACTGACTCAATGACTGTACAAATTGAGGGAGTGCTTCCAAATATGCCGGCACAAGAAGCTGCTGTCGTCCTTGAGCTGCGCGACACAGCTTCTTATCTGCACCTCCAACTCTGGGGCTACATGCTTTCCTTCCCATGAGAAAGCATTGCCATTCTCCTTCAGGAACTTACCAAGCCAAGCTGTATGCCATGTCCTGTACTATGTCCAACAATGGCTCCTGCACAGAAGGGTCTACGACATAAATATCTCGCTGGACTATACCTTCTCATGGTACCTTTAACGCCTGCCCTATTACATTGTCACTATATCTTTTACTTGCCAAGGAAAGGCACTCAGAGTCACTTGGCCTTGCCTTGCCTTTGATGCTGTGGCTAGTCTACTCTTGTTTTGCTTGCTTGCTTATGTGTGCCTTGCCTGGCAAGACCTAGAAAGACCTTCCTTGCTTTGCTTTGCCTTGCCTACCGCTCTTTGCAATGCAAACCAAGTGTAGGCGAAATTGTAGGCAAGTCAAGGGAGAAGCTGACAAGGCTGGAGCCATGAGGGGCAAGCAAATGGAGTGGTAGGTGAGAGAAGGCCCAGAACTTCTAGGCAAGGATGGGCATAGGAAGGCCAGGCAGAAACAGGAAGGCCTAGGCAAGGTTAGGTTTCCCTGGAGGAAAGCAGTCAAGTGTGGGCAGGTCAAGTGTGGGCGTAGGCACTGGAGGGAGTGCAAAGCTAGGGAGGCAAGGCAGGGCAAGGCAAGGAAACTTTTGGGTCACCAAGGCAAGACAAATGAGAGGTACATTCAAAGACTGCTGGTACACAAAAGGGGCTAGGACAGACTTCTCTGGCTGGCCTTGATCTCACATGGGCCATCTCTAATCTGCACCTAAAACACTTGGATTACCTGCTTTCCTTGGTATACAAAAGAACTGTCATTCTGGTCCTGAAGCGCAAAGGTGAAATGTGAATTTTATGTCCAAAATTCAAGACATGTAAGGATAGGTGCCAGAAGCAAGCTGCCAGGACAGATGGGTGTGCTTGCACGTGACCTCTTTTGGGCTTCCTCTCACATGCTTCTGAAACGCTGGAGGTACGTGAAAGCCTTGAGAGTCCTAGGAGAAGCAGGCAGGGCAAGGCAAGATGAAGAAATTCTGCAAAAAGAGGGGTATTGAATTCCAGGTGGGGGACGAGTGAGCAAGGGAATGCAAGGCAAGGGAGAGGAGAGGTTCAAAGGGAACGCCAAGAAAAGTGGTGACTTTGCCAGGCAAGACAAAGGAGAGGCAAGCAAGGCAATGAGAGTCCTAAAAGGAGAAGGAAATGAAAGATTGGAGCTGGACAAAAGGGAAGGGAAACTGGACAAAGTGGCAAGGGGGATGGGTGGTGCAAGGCACTGGACTGGTAGGAAGGGCAAGGGAAAGACATGGATGGGTCAGGAAGGAAGAGGAAAACAATGGCCAGGAATGACAAAGAAATGCAAGGTTGGATAGGAAAGGAAAGGCAAGGCAATGTAGGGAAGGGGTAGGCCAGACAATGGGTGTCTTAAGAAGAAAAGTATGCATAGCAAGGCCAAGAGAAAAGCGGTAAAGAAGTTAGCGTGGGGGATAGGTGAGTGTAGCTGAGAAAGAAAGAAAGAAAGTGCCTCATTCCAGTATGTATGTATGTATGTGTGTGTGAAGTTTGCAGGATGTAAAGCAGAGACTTGATGGTGGAGTGAAAAGATGCTTTTGAATACACGTGGCAAGGTCCAAGCAAACTATTTGTCTTGGCACATCTGTGTCCCATAAACTTCTTAGTTTAGATTCAGACTGTAAGCGGGACAGAGAACACCCCTAAAATTACAGCTGAGCAAGAAAGCAGGTCGCATCAGCATGTTTTAAAGGAAGCCGTTTTTTTGTGCGAGAAGAAAATAGACATATGAGACTCCAGCAGTATCGACGTTCAGCTTAGAAGCAAAGTGCAATGATTCCGTACAAACTCTGAAAATGAAACGCGGCAATAAAAAGGCAATGGGACATGTCAGCGAAAGCTTTGTGGCCAAGCAGGGTGAGATGTTTGAAGCAGAACCACAGTTTGGTTTCACTAAGGATCCATCATGGTGGATTGCAAACATGTGCCAAGACAACACATATTCTGCAGCTGTTGCAGCTCTCCGCAGGAACACTAGCGCTTTCCCTTAGACTCTAAAATGCAGAGAAATGGCCTGCGCAGCGCAGAAGCTATTTGTGCTGCTTGTACACCTCTTCCAACCCCTCAGTGGAAACTATTGCGCCTGCCTTTAGACTCTGAGATCCAGAGAACACAATGGTAGAAGCAGTGGAGAATGGAAGGAGAGAGTGAAGTTTGATGAGTGAGTTTGATGTGACTTATGTGGAGCACGCAGAAAATGTAGCCCCGTACTGGTTTTTACACCTGGAGCCTATTTCTGTAAGACATTTCAGGTGGACATTTTTGATCAAGAAGCCAGAGTGAAAAAATTGACAGCGGGTCTCTCTAGGAAAGAAAAAGCAGCAAGGCGTCGTGTGCCATTTAAATGCTGCTATAAGAAGGGCGTAGTTTAGCAGCATCTCTCTTGACACTTCTATCTGTGTAATCTCTAGCTGCTTGGACACAGCGACACTGAAAATAATTGTACTGCAAATACCAAGTGACACAGGGAAAAAGGGTAGGTCAGCAAATGCCTTCTGTCCTGGCACATCTCTCAGTCAGAACTCCAGCTGAAAAATTTTGCTGTAATGATGGACTTTGCCACTTGGAGAGAATTTATATAGTTGGGAAGAAGCATTCAAAGCCCTAGTGCATTTCGTCTATTTTACAAACTGCAAAGGCACTCTAAAGGCCAGCACTAGCTTTTTGTTGGACTTTTTGAGTAGCTGCTGGACGTTTTGAAGCGGTTTGGGATCTGCTAGAGTGCAAGGTAATACATAGAGTTTGAGGAAAGTGATATACACATTTTATATCTCCAGGGAGGTGGATGCAGTTCAGTGTGTGCGAGTTACATGTTGAGCAGCTGATCACACAGAAAAGAAGAGGCTGCGCTGCAATTGCCTTTTCATTTGCAGCTTATAAACTGCACAGCCCACAATGAAACAATCCCACTTCCTTCTGTGCTACATACAGGATCACATTCTCTCAGTCTCTAAGAGCCAGGACCCCCAGCGGAGCTCTTCCCTGCGCTGCTCCTACACCAATGAGGCCGGAGCCGCAGCTTGGCTTTTTCCCTGGCACCGTCTGCCAGCGCTCATCAAAATAACCACACGATGGCGCTGTCGACTAACAAAAGAAGGAAACGCACCGAGGCCAGCTCCAAAGGACAGAGCCGAGTTGGAAACGTCCCTGCTCTCAAATTAACTGTGCCAGGAAAAAAAGACTTTGCTGATCTTCCCCCTCCAAGTGTGCAAACACTTTTGCACCACACTAAAAGGGCAACACGAAATCCTCTGCCCTAACAAACATTTTCACTCTCGCAGAGTCCGGTAACAAACTCAAAGACATCCGCTCAACAAATGTGCCAGCGGAGAGAGAAAGTTCTTTGCTGCCTACAATTTCAACTTCACCCATCAAACAATGAACACACACCCTGCTATTGGCACTTTTCTTTTCAGCTCTACGCTCCTAAGCTTTCAGTCTCAGAGTCAAGATCCAAGCAGCATGGCAACAGGGACTACTCACACACTAAAGCTACAAGGACAAAAAGCTCAACAACTTGCTGTCTAGATTCCCACTGTCAGTTCAACAGCTCTAACCCACAGGGAAACCTCTTGGGAAAAACCTTTAAATTCACTGAGACCACCCAAAGTGCCCATCCAAACTTAATTTCTTTGCCAAAGAGAAGAACAAGAAGCTCATTTCAAGAGAAAGGGCATCCCCTCCTCCAAAATCCAAAACATCCAGTGACTGATCCCATACAATGGTGTCAGAACACTCTTACTAGAGGCAGCCTTCCAAAGATGGATACTGACTCAATGACTGTACAAATTGAGGGAGTGCTTCCAAATATGCCGGCACAAGAAGCTGCTGTCGTCCTTGAGCTGCGCGACACAGCTTCTTATCTGCACCTCCAACTCTGGGGCTACGTGCTTTCCTTCCCATGAGAAAGCATTGCCATTCTCCTTCAGGAACTTACCAAGCCAAGCTGTATGCCATGTCCTGTACTATGTCCAACAATGGCTCCTGCACAGAAGGGTCTACGACATAAATATCTCGCTGGACTATACCTCCTCATGGTACCTTTAACGCCTGCCCTATTACATTGTCACTATATCTTTTACTTGCCAAGGAAAGGCACTCAGAGTCACTTGGCCTTGCCTTGCCTTTGATGCTGTGGCTAGTCTACTCTTGTTTTGCTTGCTTGCTCATGTGTGCCTTGCCTGGCAAGACCTAGAAAGACCTTCCTTGCTTTGCTTTGCCTTGCCTACCGCTCTTTGCAATGCAAACCAAGTGTAGGCGCAATTGTAGGCAAGTCAAGGGAGAAGCTGACAAGGCTGGAGCCATGAGGGGCAAGCAAATGGAGTGGTAGGTGAGAGAAGGCCCAGAACTTCTAGGCAAGGATGGGCATAGGAAGGCCAGGCAGAAACAGGAAGGCCTAGGCAAGGCTAGGTTTCCCTGGAGGAAAGCAGTCAAGTGTGGGCAGGTCAAGGGTGGGCGTAGGCACTGGAGGGAGTGCAAGGCTAGGGAGGCAAGGCAGGGCAAGGCAAGGAAACTTTTGGGTCATCAAGGCAAGACAAATGAGAGGTACATTCAAAGACTGCTGGTACACAAAAGGGGCTAGGACAGACTTCTCTGGCTGGCCTTGATCTCACATGGGCCGTCTCTAATCTGCACCTAAAACACTTGGATTACCTGCTTTCCTTGGTATACAAAAGAACTGTCATTCTGGTCCTGAAGCGCAAAGGTGAAATGTGAATTTTATGTCCAAAATTCAAGACATGTAAGGATAGGTGCCAGAAGCAAGCTGCCAGGACAGATGGGTGTGCTTGCACGTGACCTCTTTTGGGCTTCCTCTCACATGCTCCTGAAACGCTGGAGGTACGTGAAAGCCTTGAGAGTCCTAGGAGAAGCAGGCAGGGCAAGGCAAGATGAAGAAATTCCGCAAAAAGAGGGGTATTGAATTCCAGGTGGGGGACGAGTGAGCAAGGGAATGCAAGGCAAGGGAGAGGAGAGGTTCAAAGGTAACGCCAAGAAAAGTGGTGGCTTTGCCAGGCAAGACAAAGGAGAGGCAAGCAAGGCAATGAGAGTCCTAGAAGGAGAAGGAAATGAAAGATTGGAGCTGGACAAAGGGGAAGGGAAACTGGACAAAGTGGCAAGGGGGATGGGTGGTGCAAGGCACTGGACTGGTAGGAAGGGCAAGGGAAAGACATGGATGGGTCAGGAAGGAAGAGGAAAACAATGGCCAGGAATGACAAAGAAATGCAAGGTTGGATAGGAAAGGAAAGGCAAGGCAATGTAGGGAAGGGGTAGGCCAGACAATGGGTGTCTTAAGAGGAAAAGTATGCATAGCAAGGCCAAGAGAAAAGCGGTAAAGAAGTTAGCGTGGGGAATAGGTGAGTGTAGCTGAGAAAGAAAGAAAGAAAGTGCCTCATTCCAGTATGTATGTATGTATGTGTGTGTGAAGTTTGCAGGATGTAAAGCAGAGACTTGATGGTGGAGTGAAAGGATGCTTTTGAATACACGTGGCAAGGTCCGAGCAAACTATTTGTCTTGGCACATCTGTGTCCCATAAACTTCTTAGTTTAGATTCAGACTGTAAGCGGGACAGAGAACACCCCTAAAATTACAGCTGAGCAAGAAAGCAGGTCGCATCAGCATGTTTTAAAGGAAGCAGTTTTTTTGTGTGAGAAGAAAATGGACATATGAGACTCCAGCAGTATCGACGTTCAACTTAGAAGCAAAGTGCAATGATTCCGTACAAACTCTGAAAATGAAACGCAGCAATAAAAAGGCAATGGGACATGTCAGCGAAAGCTTTGTGGCCAAGCAGGGTGAGATGTTTGAAGCAGAACCACAGTTTGGTTTCACTAAGGATCCATCATGGTGGATTGCAAACATGTGCCAAGACAACACATATTCTGCAGCTGTTGCAGCTCTCCGCAGGAACACTAGCGCTTTCCCTTAGACTCTAAAATGCAGAGAAATGGCCTGCGCAGCGCAGAAGCTATTTGTGCTGCTTGTACACCTCTTCCAACCCCTCAGTGGAAACTATTGCGCCTGCCTTTAGACTCTGAGATCCAGAGAACACAATGGTAGAGGCAGTGGAGAATGGAAGGAGAGAGTGAAGTTTGATGAGTGAGTTTGATGTGACTTATGTGGAGCACGCAGAAAATGTAGCCCCGTACTGGTTTTTACACCTGGAGCCTATTTCTGTAAGACATTTCAGGTGGACATTTTTGATCAAGAAGCCAGAGTGAAGAAATTGACAGCGGGTCTCTCTAGGAAAGAAAAAGCGGCAAGGCGTCGTGTGCCATTTAAATGCTGCTATAAGAAGGGCGTACTTTAGCAGCATCTCTCTTGACACTTCTATCTGTGTAATCTCTAGCTGCTTGGACACAGCGACACTGAAAATAATTGTACTGCAAATACCAAGTGACACAGGGAAAAAGGGTAGGTCAGCAAATGCCTTCTGTCCT
Organism: Poecile atricapillus; assembly: GCF_030490865.1. Lineage (NCBI taxonomy): Eukaryota > Metazoa > Chordata > Aves > Passeriformes > Paridae > Poecile > Poecile atricapillus. The sequence goes on from NC_081288.1 coordinate 72,111,995, forward strand.
GGCACATCTCTCAGTCAGAACTCCAGCTGAAAAATTTTGCTGTAATGATGGACTTTGCCACTTGGAGAGAATTTATATAGTTGGGAAGAAGCATTCAAAGCCCTAGTGCATTTCGTCTATTTTACGGACTGCAAGGGCACTATAAAGCCCAGCACTAGCTTTTTGTTGGACTTTTTGAGTAGCTGCTGGACGTTTTGAAGCGGTTTGGGATCTGCTAGAGTGCAAGGTAATACATAGAGTTTGAGGAAAGTGATATACACATTTTATATCTCCAGGGAGGTGGATGCAGTTCAGTGTGTGCGAGTTACATGTTGAGCAGCTGATCACACAGAAAAGAAGAGGCTGCGCTGTAATTGCCTTTTCATTTGCAGCTTATAAACTGCACAGCCCACAATGAAACAATTCCACTTCCTTCTGTGCTACATACAGGATCACATTCTCTCAGTCTCTAAGAGCCAGGACCCCCAGCGGAGCTCTTCCCTGCGCTGCTCCTACACCAATGAGGCCGGAGCTGCAAACAGCTTGGCTTTTTCCCTGGCACCGTCTGCCAGCGCTCATCAAAATAACCACACGATGGCGCTGTCGACTAACAAAAGAAGGAAACGCACCGAGGCCAGCTCCAAAGGACAGAGCCGAGTTGGAAACGTCCCTGCTCTCAAATTAACTGTGCCAGGAAAAAAAGACTTTGCTGATCTTCCCCCTCCAAGTGTGCAAACACTTTTGCACCACACTCAAAGGGCAACACGAAATCCTCTGCCCTAACAAACATTTTCACTCTCGCAGAGTCCGGTAACAAACTCAAAGACATCCGCTCAACAAATGTGCCAGCGGAGAGAGAAAGTTCTTTGCTGCCTACAATTTCAGCTTCACCCATCAAACAATGAACACACACCCTGCTATTGGCACTTTTCTTTTCAGCTCTACGCTCCTAAGCTTTCAGTCTCAGAGTCAAGATCCAAGCAGCATGGCAACAGGGACTACTCACACACTAAAGCTACAAGGACAAAAAGCTCAACAACTTGGTGTCTAGATTCCCACTGTCAGTTCAACAGCTCTAACCCACAGGGAAACCTCTTGGGAAAAACCTTTAAATTCACTGAGACCACCCAAAGTGCCCATCCAAACTTAATTTCTTTGCCAAAGAGAAGAACAAGAAGCTCATTTCAAGAGAAAGGGCATCCCCTCCTCCAAAATCCAAAACATCCAGTGACTGATCCCATACAATGGTGTCAGAACACTCTTACTAGAGGCAGACAGCCTTCCAAAGATGGATACTGACTCAATGACTGTACAAATTGAGGGAGTGCTTCCAAATATGCCGGCACAAGAAGCTGCTGTCGTCCTTGAGCTGCGCGACACAGCTTCTTATCTGCACCTCCAACTCTGGGGCTACATGCTTTCCTTCCCATGAGAAAGCATTGCCATTCTCCTTCAGGAACTTACCAAGCCAAGCTGTATGCCATGTCCTGTACTATGTCCAACAATGGCTCCTGCACAGAAGGGTCTACGACATAAATATCTCGCTGGACTATACCTTCTCATGGTACCTTTAACGCCTGCCCTATTACATTGTCACTATATCTTTTACTTGCCAAGGAAAGGCACTCAGAGTCACTTGGCCTTGCCTTGCCTTTGATGCTGTGGCTAGTCTACTCTTGTTTTGCTTGCTTGCTTATGTGTGCCTTGCCTGGCAAGACCTAGAAAGACCTTCCTTGCTTTGCTTTGCCTTGCCTACCGCTCTTTGCAATGCAAACCAAGTGTAGGCGAAATTGTAGGCAAGTCAAGGGAGAAGCTGACAAGGCTGGAGCCATGAGGGGCAAGCAAATGGAGTGGTAGGTGAGAGAAGGCCCAGAACTTCTAGGCAAGGATGGGCATAGGAAGGCCAGGCAGAAACAGGAAGGCCTAGGCAAGGTTAGGTTTCCCTGGAGGAAAGCAGTCAAGTGTGGGCAGGTCAAGTGTGGGCGTAGGCACTGGAGGGAGTGCAAAGCTAGGGAGGCAAGGCAGGGCAAGGCAAGGAAACTTTTGGGTCACCAAGGCAAGACAAATGAGAGGTACATTCAAAGACTGCTGGTACACAAAAGGGGCTAGGACAGACTTCTCTGGCTGGCCTTGATCTCACATGGGCCATCTCTAATCTGCACCTAAAACACTTGGATTACCTGCTTTCCTTGGTATACAAAAGAACTGTCATTCTGGTCCTGAAGCGCAAAGGTGAAATGTGAATTTTATGTCCAAAATTCAAGACATGTAAGGATAGGTGCCAGAAGCAAGCTGCCAGGACAGATGGGTGTGCTTGCACGTGACCTCTTTTGGGCTTCCTCTCACATGCTTCTGAAACGCTGGAGGTACGTGAAAGCCTTGAGAGTCCTAGGAGAAGCAGGCAGGGCAAGGCAAGATGAAGAAATTCTGCAAAAAGAGGGGTATTGAATTCCAGGTGGGGGACGAGTGAGCAAGGGAATGCAAGGCAAGGGAGAGGAGAGGTTCAAAGGGAACGCCAAGAAAAGTGGTGACTTTGCCAGGCAAGACAAAGGAGAGGCAAGCAAGGCAATGAGAGTCCTAAAAGGAGAAGGAAATGAAAGATTGGAGCTGGACAAAAGGGAAGGGAAACTGGACAAAGTGGCAAGGGGGATGGGTGGTGCAAGGCACTGGACTGGTAGGAAGGGCAAGGGAAAGACATGGATGGGTCAGGAAGGAAGAGGAAAACAATGGCCAGGAATGACAAAGAAATGCAAGGTTGGATAGGAAAGGAAAGGCAAGGCAATGTAGGGAAGGGGTAGGCCAGACAATGGGTGTCTTAAGAAGAAAAGTATGCATAGCAAGGCCAAGAGAAAAGCGGTAAAGAAGTTAGCGTGGGGGATAGGTGAGTGTAGCTGAGAAAGAAAGAAAGAAAGTGCCTCATTCCAGTATGTATGTATGTATGTGTGTGTGAAGTTTGCAGGATGTAAAGCAGAGACTTGATGGTGGAGTGAAAAGATGCTTTTGAATACACGTGGCAAGGTCCAAGCAAACTATTTGTCTTGGCACATCTGTGTCCCATAAACTTCTTAGTTTAGATTCAGACTGTAAGCGGGACAGAGAACACCCCTAAAATTACAGCTGAGCAAGAAAGCAGGTCGCATCAGCATGTTTTAAAGGAAGCCGTTTTTTTGTGCGAGAAGAAAATAGACATATGAGACTCCAGCAGTATCGACGTTCAGCTTAGAAGCAAAGTGCAATGATTCCGTACAAACTCTGAAAATGAAACGCGGCAATAAAAAGGCAATGGGACATGTCAGCGAAAGCTTTGTGGCCAAGCAGGGTGAGATGTTTGAAGCAGAACCACAGTTTGGTTTCACTAAGGATCCATCATGGTGGATTGCAAACATGTGCCAAGACAACACATATTCTGCAGCTGTTGCAGCTCTCCGCAGGAACACTAGCGCTTTCCCTTAGACTCTAAAATGCAGAGAAATGGCCTGCGCAGCGCAGAAGCTATTTGTGCTGCTTGTACACCTCTTCCAACCCCTCAGTGGAAACTATTGCGCCTGCCTTTAGACTCTGAGATCCAGAGAACACAATGGTAGAAGCAGTGGAGAATGGAAGGAGAGAGTGAAGTTTGATGAGTGAGTTTGATGTGACTTATGTGGAGCACGCAGAAAATGTAGCCCCGTACTGGTTTTTACACCTGGAGCCTATTTCTGTAAGACATTTCAGGTGGACATTTTTGATCAAGAAGCCAGAGTGAAAAAATTGACAGCGGGTCTCTCTAGGAAAGAAAAAGCAGCAAGGCGTCGTGTGCCATTTAAATGCTGCTATAAGAAGGGCGTAGTTTAGCAGCATCTCTCTTGACACTTCTATCTGTGTAATCTCTAGCTGCTTGGACACAGCGACACTGAAAATAATTGTACTGCAAATACCAAGTGACACAGGGAAAAAGGGTAGGTCAGCAAATGCCTTCTGTCCTGGCACATCTCTCAGTCAGAACTCCAGCTGAAAAATTTTGCTGTAATGATGGACTTTGCCACTTGGAGAGAATTTATATAGTTGGGAAGAAGCATTCAAAGCCCTAGTGCATTTCGTCTATTTTACAAACTGCAAAGGCACTCTAAAGGCCAGCACTAGCTTTTTGTTGGACTTTTTGAGTAGCTGCTGGACGTTTTGAAGCGGTTTGGGATCTGCTAGAGTGCAAGGTAATACATAGAGTTTGAGGAAAGTGATATACACATTTTATATCTCCAGGGAGGTGGATGCAGTTCAGTGTGTGCGAGTTACATGTTGAGCAGCTGATCACACAGAAAAGAAGAGGCTGCGCTGCAATTGCCTTTTCATTTGCAGCTTATAAACTGCACAGCCCACAATGAAACAATCCCACTTCCTTCTGTGCTACATACAGGATCACATTCTCTCAGTCTCTAAGAGCCAGGACCCCCAGCGGAGCTCTTCCCTGCGCTGCTCCTACACCAATGAGGCCGGAGCCGCAGCTTGGCTTTTTCCCTGGCACCGTCTGCCAGCGCTCATCAAAATAACCACACGATGGCGCTGTCGACTAACAAAAGAAGGAAACGCACCGAGGCCAGCTCCAAAGGACAGAGCCGAGTTGGAAACGTCCCTGCTCTCAAATTAACTGTGCCAGGAAAAAAAGACTTTGCTGATCTTCCCCCTCCAAGTGTGCAAACACTTTTGCACCACACTAAAAGGGCAACACGAAATCCTCTGCCCTAACAAACATTTTCACTCTCGCAGAGTCCGGTAACAAACTCAAAGACATCCGCTCAACAAATGTGCCAGCGGAGAGAGAAAGTTCTTTGCTGCCTACAATTTCAACTTCACCCATCAAACAATGAACACACACCCTGCTATTGGCACTTTTCTTTTCAGCTCTACGCTCCTAAGCTTTCAGTCTCAGAGTCAAGATCCAAGCAGCATGGCAACAGGGACTACTCACACACTAAAGCTACAAGGACAAAAAGCTCAACAACTTGCTGTCTAGATTCCCACTGTCAGTTCAACAGCTCTAACCCACAGGGAAACCTCTTGGGAAAAACCTTTAAATTCACTGAGACCACCCAAAGTGCCCATCCAAACTTAATTTCTTTGCCAAAGAGAAGAACAAGAAGCTCATTTCAAGAGAAAGGGCATCCCCTCCTCCAAAATCCAAAACATCCAGTGACTGATCCCATACAATGGTGTCAGAACACTCTTACTAGAGGCAGCCTTCCAAAGATGGATACTGACTCAATGACTGTACAAATTGAGGGAGTGCTTCCAAATATGCCGGCACAAGAAGCTGCTGTCGTCCTTGAGCTGCGCGACACAGCTTCTTATCTGCACCTCCAACTCTGGGGCTACGTGCTTTCCTTCCCATGAGAAAGCATTGCCATTCTCCTTCAGGAACTTACCAAGCCAAGCTGTATGCCATGTCCTGTACTATGTCCAACAATGGCTCCTGCACAGAAGGGTCTACGACATAAATATCTCGCTGGACTATACCTCCTCATGGTACCTTTAACGCCTGCCCTATTACATTGTCACTATATCTTTTACTTGCCAAGGAAAGGCACTCAGAGTCACTTGGCCTTGCCTTGCCTTTGATGCTGTGGCTAGTCTACTCTTGTTTTGCTTGCTTGCTCATGTGTGCCTTGCCTGGCAAGACCTAGAAAGACCTTCCTTGCTTTGCTTTGCCTTGCCTACCGCTCTTTGCAATGCAAACCAAGTGTAGGCGCAATTGTAGGCAAGTCAAGGGAGAAGCTGACAAGGCTGGAGCCATGAGGGGCAAGCAAATGGAGTGGTAGGTGAGAGAAGGCCCAGAACTTCTAGGCAAGGATGGGCATAGGAAGGCCAGGCAGAAACAGGAAGGCCTAGGCAAGGCTAGGTTTCCCTGGAGGAAAGCAGTCAAGTGTGGGCAGGTCAAGGGTGGGCGTAGGCACTGGAGGGAGTGCAAGGCTAGGGAGGCAAGGCAGGGCAAGGCAAGGAAACTTTTGGGTCATCAAGGCAAGACAAATGAGAGGTACATTCAAAGACTGCTGGTACACAAAAGGGGCTAGGACAGACTTCTCTGGCTGGCCTTGATCTCACATGGGCCGTCTCTAATCTGCACCTAAAACACTTGGATTACCTGCTTTCCTTGGTATACAAAAGAACTGTCATTCTGGTCCTGAAGCGCAAAGGTGAAATGTGAATTTTATGTCCAAAATTCAAGACATGTAAGGATAGGTGCCAGAAGCAAGCTGCCAGGACAGATGGGTGTGCTTGCACGTGACCTCTTTTGGGCTTCCTCTCACATGCTCCTGAAACGCTGGAGGTACGTGAAAGCCTTGAGAGTCCTAGGAGAAGCAGGCAGGGCAAGGCAAGATGAAGAAATTCCGCAAAAAGAGGGGTATTGAATTCCAGGTGGGGGACGAGTGAGCAAGGGAATGCAAGGCAAGGGAGAGGAGAGGTTCAAAGGTAACGCCAAGAAAAGTGGTGGCTTTGCCAGGCAAGACAAAGGAGAGGCAAGCAAGGCAATGAGAGTCCTAGAAGGAGAAGGAAATGAAAGATTGGAGCTGGACAAAGGGGAAGGGAAACTGGACAAAGTGGCAAGGGGGATGGGTGGTGCAAGGCACTGGACTGGTAGGAAGGGCAAGGGAAAGACATGGATGGGTCAGGAAGGAAGAGGAAAACAATGGCCAGGAATGACAAAGAAATGCAAGGTTGGATAGGAAAGGAAAGGCAAGGCAATGTAGGGAAGGGGTAGGCCAGACAATGGGTGTCTTAAGAGGAAAAGTATGCATAGCAAGGCCAAGAGAAAAGCGGTAAAGAAGTTAGCGTGGGGGATAGGTGAGTGTAGCTGAGAAAGAAAGAAAGAAAGTGCCTCATTCCAGTATGTATGTATGTATGTGTGTGTGAAGTTTGCAGGATGTAAAGCAGAGACTTGATGGTGGAGTGAAAGGATGCTTTTGAATACACGTGGCAAGGTCCAAGCAAACTATTTGTCTTGGCACATCTGTGTCCCATAAACTTCTTAGTTTAGATTCAGACTGTAAGCGGGACAGAGAACACCCCTAAAATTACAGCTGAGCAAGAAAGCAGGTCGCATCAGCATGTTTTAAAGGAAGCAGTTTTTTTGTGTGAGAAGAAAATGGACATATGAGACTCCAGCAGTATCGACGTTCAGCTTAGAAGCAAAGTGCAATGATTCCGTACAAACTCTGAAAATGAAACGCAGCAATAAAAAGGCAATGGGACATGTCAGCGAAAGCTTTGTGGCCAAGCAGGGTGAGATGTTTGAAGCAGAACCACAGTTTGGTTTCACTAAGGATCCATCATGGTGGATTGCAAACATGTGCCAAGACAACACATATTCTGCAGCTGTTGCAGCTCTCCGCAGGAACACTAGCGCTTTCCCTTAGACTCTAAAATGCAGAGAAATGGCCTGCGCAGCGCAGAAGCTATTTGTGCTGCTTGTACACCTCTTCTAACCCCTCAGTGGAAACTATTGCGCCTGCCTTTAGACTCTGAGATCCAGAGAACACAATGGTAGAGGCAGTGGAGAATGGAAGGAGAGAGTGAAGTTTGATGAGTGAGTTTGATGTGACTTATGTGGAGCACGCAGAAAATGTAGCCCCGTACTGGTTTTTACACCTGGAGCCTATTTCTGTAAGACATTTCAGGTGGACATTTTTGATCAAGAAGCCAGAGTGAAAAAATTGACAGCAGGTCTCTCTGGGAAAGAAAAAGCAGCAAGGCGTCGTGTGCCATTTAAATGCTGCTATAAGAAGGGCGTACTTTAGCAGCATCTCTCTTGACACTTCTATCTGTGTAATCTCTAGCTGCTTGGACACAGCGGCACTGAAAATAATTGTACTGCAAATACCAAGTTACACAGGGAAAAAGGGTAGGTCAGCAAATGCCTTCTGTCTTGGCACATCTTTCAGTCAGAACTCCAGCTGAAAAATTTTGCTGTAATGATGGAGTTTGCCACTTGGAGAGAATTTATATAGTTGGGAAGAAACATTCAAAGCCGTAGTGCATTTCGTCTATTTTACGGACTGCAAAGGCACTATAAAGGCCAGCACTAGCTTTTTGTTGGACTTTTTCTTTTTGAGTAGCTGCTGGACGTTTTGAAGCGGTTTTGGATCTGCTAGAGTGCAAGGTAATACATAGAGTTTGAGGAAAGTGATATACACATTTTATATCTCCAGGGAGGTGGATGCAGTTCAGTGTGTGCGAGTTACATGTTGAGCAGCTGATCACACAGAAAAGAAGAGGCTGCGCTGCAATTGCCTTTTCATTTGCAGCTTATAAACTGCACAGCCCACAATGAAACAATTCCACTTCCTTCTGTGCTACATACAGGATCACATTCTCTCAGTCTCTAAGAGCCAGGACACCCAGCGGAGCTCTTCCCTGCGCTGCTCCTACACCAATGAGGCCGGAGCCGCAAACAGCTTGGCTTTTTCCCTGGCACCGTCTGCCAGCGCTCATCAAAATAACCACACGATGGCGCTGTCGACTAACAAAAGAAGGAAACGCACCGAGGCCAGCTCCAAAGGACAGAGCCGAGTTGGAAACGTCCCTGCTCTCAAATTAACTGTGCCAGGAAAAAAAGACTTTGCTGATCTTCCCCCTCCAAGTGTGCAAACACTTTTGCACCACACTCAAAGGGCAACACGAAATCCTCTGCCCTAACAAACATTTTCACTCTCGCAGAGTCCGGTAACAAACTCAAAGACATCCGCTCAACAAATGTGCCAGCGGAGAGAGAAAGTTCTTTGCTGCCTACAATTTCAGCTTCACCCATCAAACAATGAACACACACCCTGCTATTGGCACTTTTCTTTTCAGCTCTACGCTCCTAAGCTTTCAGTCTCAGAGTCAAGATCCAAGCAGCATGGCAACAGGGACTACTCACACACTAAAGCTACAAGGACAAAAAGCTCAACAACTTGCTGTCTAGATTCCCACTGTCAGTTCAACAGCTCTAACCCACAGGGAAACCTCTTGGGAAAAACCTTTAAATTCACTGAGACCACCCAAAGTGCCCATCCAAACTTAATTTCTTTGCCAAAGAGAAGAACAAGAAGCTCATTTCAAGAGAAAGGGCATCCCCTCCTCCAAAATCCAAAACATCCAGTGACTGATCCCATACAATGGTGTCAGAACACTCTTACTAGAGGCAGACAGCCTTCCAAAGATGGATACTGACTCAATGACTGTACAAATTGAGGGAGTGCTTCCAAATATGCCGGCACAAGAAGCTGCTGTCGTCCTTGAGCTGCGCGACACAGCTTCTTATCTGCACCTCCAACTCTGGGGCTACGTGCTTTCCTTCCCATGAGAAAGCATTGCCATTCTCCTTCAGGAACTTACCAAGCCAAGCTGTATGCCATGTCCTGTACTATGTCCAACAATGGCTCCTGCACAGAAGGGTCTACGACATAAATATCTCGCTGGACTATACCTTCTCATGGTACCTTTAACGCCTGCCCTATTACATTGTCACTATATCTTTTACTTGCCAAGGAAAGGCACTCAGAGTCACTTGGCCTTGCCTTGCCTTTGATGCTGTGGCTAGTCTACTCTTGTTTTGCTTGCTTGCTTATGTGTGCCTTGCCTGGCAAGACCTAGAAAGACCTTCCTTGCTTTGCTTTGCCTTGCCTACCGCTCTTTGCAATGCAAACCAAGTGTAGGCGAAATTGTAGGCAAGTCAAGGGAGAAGCTGACAAGGCTGGAGCCATGAGGGGCAAGCAAATGGAGTGGTAGGTGAGAGAAGGCCCAGAACTTCTAGGCAAGGATGGGCATAGGAAGGCCAGGCAGAAACAGGAAGGCCTAGGCAAGGTTAGGTTTCCCTGGAGGAAAGCAGTCAAGTGTGGGCAGGTCAAGTGTGGGCGTAGGCACTGGAGGGAGTGCAAAGCTAGGGAGGCAAGGCAGGGCAAGGCAAGGAAACTTTTGGGTCATCAAGGCAAGACAAATGAGAGGTACATTCAAAGACTGCTGGTACACAAAAGGGGCTAGGACAGACTTCTCTGTCTGGCCTTGATCTCACATGGGCCATCTCTAATCTGCACCTAAAACACTTGGATTACCTGCTTTCCTTGGTATACAAAAGAACTGTCATTCTGGTCCTGAAGCGCAAAGGTGAAATGTGAATTTTATGTCCAAAATTCAAGACATGTAAGGATAGGTGCCAGAAGCAAGCTGCCAGGACAGATGGGTGTGCTTGCACGTGACCTCTTTTGGGCTTCCTCTCACATGCTCCTGAAACGCTGGAGGTACGTGAAAGCCTTGAGAGTCCTAGGAGAAGCAGGCAGGGCAAGGCAAGATGAAGAAATTCCGCAAAAAGAGGGGTATTGAATTCCAGGTGGGGGACGAGTGAGCAAGGGAATGCAAGGCAAGGGAGAGGAGAGGTTCAAAGGGAACGCCAAGAAAAGTGGTGACTTTGCCAGGCAAGACAAAGGAGAGGCAAGCAAGGCAATGAGAGTCCTAAAAGGAGAAGGAAATGAAAGATTGGAGCTGGACAAAAGGGAAGGGAAACTGGACAAAGTGGCAAGGGGGATGGGTGGTGCAAGGCACTGGACTGGTAGGAAGGGCAAGGAAAAGACATGGATGGGTCAGGAAGGAAGAGGAAAACAATGGCCAGGAATGACAAAGAAATGCAAGGTTGGATAGGAAAGGAAAGGCAAGGCAATGTAGGGAAGGGGTAGGCCAGACAATGGGTGTCTTAAGAAGAAAAGTATGCATAGCAAGGCCAAGAGAAAAGCGGTAAAGAAGTTAGCGTGGGGGATAGGTGAGTGTAGCTGAGAAAGAAAGGAAGAAAGTGCCTCATTCCAGTATGTATATATGTATGTGTGTGTGAAGTTTGCAGGATGTAAAGCAGAGACTTGATGGTGGAGTGAAAGGATGCTTTTGAATACACGTGGCAAGGTCCAAGCAAACTATTTGTCTTGGCACATCTGTGTCCCATAAACTTCTTAGTTTAGATTCAGACTGTAAGCGGGACAGAGAACACCCCTAAAATTACAGCTGAGCAAGAAAGCAGGTCGCATCAGCATGTTTTAAAGGAAGCAGTTTTTTTGTGCGAGAAGAAAATAGACATATGAGACTCCAGCAGTATCGACGTTCAGCTTAGAAGCAAAGTGCAATGATTCCGTACAAACTCTGAAAATGAAACGCGGCAATAAAAAGGCAATGGGACATGTCAGCGAAAGCTTTGTGGCCAAGCAGGGTGAGATGTTTGAAGCAGAACCACAGTTTGGTTTCACTAAGGATCCATCATGGTGGATTGCAAACATGTGCCAAGACAACACATATTCTGCAGCTGTTGCAGCTCTCCGCAGGAACACTAGCGCTTTCCCTTAGGCTCTAAAATGCAGAGAAATGGCCTGCGCAGCGCAGAAGCTATTTGTGCTGCTTGTACACCTCTTCCAACCCCTCAGTGGAAACTATTGCGCCTGCCTTTAGACTCTGAGATCCAGAGAACACAATGGTAGAAGCAGTGGAGAATGGAAGGAGAGAGTGAAGTTTGATGAGTGAGTTTGATGTGACTTATGTGGAGCACGCAGAAAATGTAGCTCCGTACTGGTTTTTACACCTAAAGCCTATTTCTGTAAGACATTTCAGGTGGACATTTTTGATCAAGAAGCCAGAGTGAAAAAATTGACAGCGGGTCTCTCTAGGAAAGAAAAAGCAGCAAGGCGTCGTGTGCCATTTAAATGCTGCTATAAGAAGGGCGTACTTTAGCAGCATCTCTCTTGACACTTCTATCTGTGTAATCTCTAGCTGCTTGGACACAGCGACACTGAAAATAATTGTACTGCAAATACCAAGTGACACAGGGAAAAAGGGTAGGTCAGCAAATGCCTTCTGTCCTGGCACATCTCTCAGTCAGAACTCCAGCTGAAAAATTTTGCAGTAATGATGGACTTTGCCACTTGGAGAGAATTTATATAGTTGGGAAGAAACATTCAAAGCCGTAGTGCATTTCGTCTATTTTACGGACTGCAAAGGCACTATAAAGGCCAGCACTAGCTTTTTGTTGGACTTTTTCTTTTTGAGTAGCTGCTGGACGTTTTGAAGCGGTTTGGGATCTGCTAGAGTGCAAGGTAATACATAGAGTTTGAGGAAAGTGATATACACATTTTATATCTCCAGGGAGGTGGATGCAGTTCAGTGTGTGCGAGTTACATGTTGAGCAGCTGATCACACAGAAAAGAAGAGGCTGCGCTGCAATTGCCTTTTCATTTGCAGCTTATAAACTGCACAGCCCACAATGAAACAATTCCACTTCCTTCTGTGCTACATACAGGATCACATTCTCTCAGTCTCTAAGAGCCAGGACACCCAGCGGAGCTCTTCCCTGCGCTGCTCCTACACCAATGAGGCCGGAGCCGCAAACAGCTTGGCTTTTTCCCTGGCACCGTCTGCCAGCGCTCATCAAAATAACCACACGATGGCGCTGTCGACTAACAAAAGAAGGAAACGCACCGAGGCCAGCTCCAAAGGACAGAGCCGAGTTGGAAACGTCCCTGCTCTCAAATTAACTGTGCCAGGAAAAAAAGACTTTGCTGATCTTCCCCCTCCAAGTGTGCAAACACTTTTGCACCACACTCAAAGGGCAACACGAAATCCTCTGCCCTAAAAACATTTTCACTCTCGCAGAGTCCGGTAACAAACTCAAAGACATCCGCTCAACAAATGTGCCAGCGGAGAGAGAAAGTTCTTTGCTGCCTACAATTTCAGCTTCACCCATCAAACAATGAACACACACCCTGCTATTGGCACTTTTCTTTTCAGCTCTACGCTCCTAAGCTTTCAGTCTCAGAGTCAAGATCCAAGCAGCATGGCAACAGGGACTACTCACACACTAAAGCTACAAGGACAAAAAGCTCAACAACTTGCTGTCTAGATTCCCACTGTCAGTTCAACAGCTCTAACCCACAGGGAAACCTCTTGGGAAAAACCTTTAAATTCACTGAGACCACCCAAAGTGCCCATCCAAACTTAATTTCTTTGCCAAAGAGAAGAACAAGAAGCTCATTTCAAGAGAAAGGGCATCCCCTCCTCCAAAATCCAAAACATCCAGTGACTGATCCCATACAATGGTGTCAGAACACTCTTACTAGAGGCAGACAGCCTTCCAAAGATGGATACTGACTCAATGACTGTACAAATTGAGGGAGTGCTTCCAAATATGCCGGCACAAGAAGCTGCTGTCGTCCTTGAGCTGCGCGACACAGCTTCTTATCTGCACCTCCAACTCTGGGGCTATGTGCTTTCCTTCCCATGAGAAAGCATTGCCATTCTCCTTCAGGAACTTACCAAGCCAAACTGTATGCCATGTCCTGTACTATGTCCAACAATGGCTCCTGCACAGAAGGGTCTACGACATAAATATCTTGCTGGACTATACCTCCTCATGGTACCTTTAACGCCTGCCCTATTACATTGTCACTATATCTTTTACTTGCCAAGGAAAGGCACTCAGAGTCACTTGGCCTTGCCTTGCCTTTGATGCTGTGGCTAGTCTACTCTTGTTTTGCTTGCTTGCTTATGTGTGCCTTGCCTGGCAAGACCTAGAAAGACCTTCCTTGCTTTGCTTTGCCTTGCCAACCGCTCTTTGCAGTGCAAACCAAGTGTAGGCGCAATTGTAGGCAAGTCAAGGGAGAAGCTGACAAGGCTGGAGCCATGAGGGGCAAGCAAATGGAGTGGTAGGTGAGAGAAGGCCCAGAACTTCTAGGCAAGGATGGGCATAGGAAGGCCAGGCAGAAACAGGAAGGCCTAGGCAAGGCTAGGTTTCCCTGGAGGAAAGCAGTAGGCAGATCAAGTGTGGGCGTAGGCACTGGAGGGAGTGCAAGGCTAGGGAGGCAAGGCAGGGCAAGGCAAGGAAACTTTTGGGTCACCAAGGCAAGACAAATGAGAGGTACATTCAAAGACTGCTGGTACACAAAAGGGGCTAGGACAGACTTCTCTGTCTGGCCTTGATCTCACATGGGCCATCTCTAATCTGCACCTAAAACACTTGGATTACCTGCTTTCCTTGGTATACAAAAGAACTGTCATTCTGGTCCTGAAGCGCAAAGGTGAAATGTGAATTTTATGTCCAAAATTCAAGACATGTAAGGATAGGTGCCAGAAGCAAGCTGCCAGGACAGATGGGTGTGCTTGCACGTGACCTCTTTTGGGCTTCCTCTCACATGCTCCTGAAACGCTGGAGGTACGTGAAAGCCTTGAGAGTCCTAGGAGAAGCAGGGAGGGCAAGGCAAGATGAAGAAATTCCGCAAAAAGAGGGGTATTGAATTCCAGGTGGGGGACGAGTGAGCAAGGGAATGCAAGGCAAGGGAGAGGAGAGGTTCAAAGGTAACGCCAAGAAAAGTGGTGGCTTTGCCAGGCAAGACAAAGGAGAGGCAAGCAAGGCAATGAGAGTCCTAGAAGGAGAAGGAAATGAAAGATTGGAGCTGGACAAAGGGGAAGGGAAACTGGACAAAGTGGCAAGGGGGATGGGTGGTGCAAGGCACTGGACTGGTAGGAAGGGCAAGGGAAAGACATGGATGGGTCAGGAAGGAAGAGGAAAACAATGGCCAGGAATGACAAAGAAATGCAAGGTTGGATAGGAAAGGAAAGGCAAGGCAATGTAGGGAAGGGGTAGGCCAGACAATGGGTGTCTTAAGAGGAAAAGTATGCATAGCAAGGCCAAGAAAAAAGCGGTAAAGAAGTTAGCGTGGGGGATAGGTGAGTGTAGCTGAGAAAGAAAGAAAGAAAGTGCCTCATTCCAGTATGTATGTATGTATGTGTGTGTGAAGTTTGCAGGATGTAAAGCAGAGACTTGATGGTGGAGTGAAAGGATGCTTTTGAATACACGTGGCAAGGTCCAAGCAAACTATTTGTCTTGGCACATCTGTGTCCCATAAACTTCTTCGTTTAGATTCAGACTGTAAGCGGGACAGAGAACACCCCTAAAATTACAGCTGAGCAAGAAAGCAGGTCGCATCAGCATGTTTTAAAGGAAGCAGTTTTTTTGTGTGAGAAGAAAATGGACATATGAGACTCCAGCAGTATCGACGTTCAGCTTAGAAGCAAAGTGCAATGATTCCGTACAAACTCTGAAAATGAAACGCAGCAATAAAAAGGCAATGGGACATGTCAGCGAAAGCTTTGTGGCCAAGCAGGGTGAGATGTTTGAAGCAGAACCACAGTTTGGTTTCACTAAGGATCCATCATGGTGGATTGCAAACATGTGCCAAGACAACACATATTCTGCAGCTGTTGCAGCTCTCCGCAGGAACACTAGCGCTTTCCCTTAGACTCTAAAATGCAGAGAAATGGCCTGCGCAGCACAGAAGCTATTTGTGCTGCTTGTACACCTCTTCCAACCCCTCAGTGGAAACTATTGCGCCTGCCTTTAGACTCTGAGATCCAGAGAATACAATGGTAGAGACAGTGGAGAATGGAAAGAGAGAGTGAAGTTTGATGAGTGAGTTTGATGTGACTTATGTGGAGCACGCAGAAAATGTAGCCCCGTACTGGTTTTTACACCTGGAGCCTATTTCTGTAAGACATTTCAGGTGGACATTTTTGATCAAGAAGCCAGAGTGAAAAAATTGACAGCAGGTCTCTCTGGGAAAGAAAAAGCAGCAAGGCGTCGTGTGCCATTTAAATGCTGCTATAAGAAGGGCGTACTTCAGCAGCATCTCTCTTGACACTTTTATCTGTGTAATCTCTAGCTGCTTGGACACAGCGACACTGAAAATAATTGTACTGCAAATACCAAGTGACACAGGGAAAAAGGGTAGGTCAGCAAATGCCTTCTGTCCTGGCACATCTCTCAGTCAGAACTCCAGCTGAAAAATTTTGCTGTAATGATGGACTTTGCCACTTGGAGAGAATTTATATAGTTGGGAAGAAGCATTCAAAGCCGTAGTGCATTTCGTCTATTTTACAGACTGCAAAGGCACTATAAAATCCAGCACTAGCTTTTTGTTGGACTTTTTCTTTTTGAGTAGCTGCTGGACGTTTTGAAGCGGTTTTGGATCTGCTAGAGTGCAAGGTAATACATAGAGTTTGAGGAAAGTGATATACACATTTTATATCTCCAGGGAGGTGGATGCAGTTCAGTGTGTGCGAGTTACATGTTGAGCAGCTGATCACACAGAAAAGAAGAGGCTGCGCTGCAATTGCCTTTTCATTTGCAGCTTATAAACTGCACAGCCCACAATGAAACAATTCCACTTCCTTCTGTGCTACATACAGGATCACATTCTCTCAGTCTCTAAGGGCCAGGACCCCCAGCGGAGCTCTTCCCTGCGCTGCTCCTACACCAATGAGGCCGGAGCCGCAAACAGCTTGGCTTTTTCCCTGGCACCGTCTGCCAGCGCTCATCAAAATAACCACACGATGGCGGTGTCGACTAACAAAAGAAGGAAACGCACCGAGGCCAGCTCCAAAGGACAGAGCCGAGTTGGAAACGTCCCTGCTCTCAAATTAACTGTGCCAGGAAAAAAAGACTTTGCTGATCTTCCCCCTCCAAGTGTGCAAACACTTTTGCACCACACTCAAAGGGCAACACGAAATCCTCTGCCCTAACAAACATTTTCACTCTCGCAGAGTCCGGTAACAAACTCAAAGACATCCGCTCAACAAATGTGCCAGCGGAGAGAGAAAGTTCTTTGCTGCCTACAATTTCAGCTTCACCCATCAAACAATGAACACACACCCTGCTATTGGCACTTTTCTTTTCAGCTCTACGCTCCTAAGCTTTCAGTCTCAGAGTCAAGATCCAAGCAGCATGGCAACAGGGACTACTCACACACTAAAGCTACAAGGACAAAAAGCTCAACAACTTGCTGTCTAGATTCCCACTGTCAGTTCAACAGCTCTAACCCACAGGGAAACCTCTTGGGAAAAACCTTTAAATTCACTGAGACCACCCAAAGTGCCCATCCAAACTTAATTTCTTTGCCAAAGAGAAGAACAAGAAGCTCATTTCAAGAGAAAGGGCATCCCCTCCTCCAAAATCCAAAATATCCAGTGACTGATCCCATACAATGGTGTCAGAACACTCTTACTAGAGGCAGACAGCCTTCCAAAGATGGATACTGACTCAATGACTGTACAAATTGAGGGAGTGCTTCCAAATATGCCGGCACAAGAAGCTGCTGTCGTCCTTGAGCTGCGCGACACAGCTTCTTATCTGCACCTCCAACTCTGGGGCTATGTGCTTTCCTTCCCATGAGAAAGCATTGCCATTCTCCTTCAGGAACTTACCAAGCCAAACTGTATGCCATGTCCTGTACTATGTCCAACAATGGCTCCTGCACAGAAGGGTCTACGACATAAATATCTTGCTGGACTATACCTCCTCATGGTACCTTTAACGCCTGCCCTATTACATTGTCACTATATCTTTTACTTGCCAAGGAAAGGCACTCAGAGTCACTTGGCCTTGCCTTGCCTTTGATGCTGTGGCTAGTCTACTCTTGTTTTGCTTGCTTGCTTATGTGTGCCTTGCCTGGCAAGACCTAGAAAGACCTTCCTTGCTTTGCTTTGCCTTGCCTACCGCTCTTTGCAATGCAAACCAAGTGTAGGCGCAATTGTAGGCAAGTCAAGGGAGAAGCTGACAAGGCTGGAGCCATGAGGGGCAAGCAAATGGAGTGGTAGGTGAGAGAAGGCCCAGAACTTCTAGGCAAGGATGGGCATAGGAAGGCCAGGCAGAAACAGGAAGGCCTAGGCAAGGCTAGGTTTCCCTGGAGGAAAGCAGTAGGCAGATCAAGTGTGGGCGTAGGCACTGGAGGGAGTGCAAGGCTAGGGAGGCAAGGCAGGGCAAGGCAAGGAAACTTTTGGGTCACCAAGGCAAGACAAATGAGAGGTACATTCAAAGACTGCTGGTACACAAAAGGGGCTAGGACAGACTTCTCTGTCTGGCCTTGATCTCACATGGGCCATCTCTAATCTGCACCTAAAACACTTGGATTACCTGCTTTCCTTGGTATACAAAAGAACTGTCATTCTGGTCCTGAAGCGCAAAGGTGAAATGTGAATTTTATGTCCAAAATTCAAGACATGTAAGGATAGGTGCCAGAAGCAAGCTGCCAGGACAGATGGGTGTGCTTGCACGTGACCTCTTTTGGGCTTCCTCTCACATGCTCCTGAAACGCTGGAGGTACGTGAAAGCCTTGAGAGTCCTAGGAGAAGCAGGCAGGGCAAGGCAAGATGAAGAAATTCCGCAAAAAGAGGGGTATTGAATTCCAGGTGGGGGACGAGTGAGCAAGGGAATGCAAGGCAAGGGAGAGGAGAGGTTCAAAGGTAACGCCAAGAAAAGTGGTGGCTTTGCCAGGCAAGACAAAGGAGAGGCAAGCAAGGCAATGAGAGTCCTAGAAGGAGAAGGAAATGAAAGATTGGAGCTGGACAAAGGGGAAGGGAAACTGGACAAAGTGGCAAGGGGGATGGGTGGTGCAAGGCACTGGACTGGTAGGAAGGGCAAGGGAAAGACATGGATGGGTCAGGAAGGAAGAGGAAAACAATGGCCAGGAATGACAAAGAAATGCAAGGTTGGATAGGAAAGGAAAGGCAAGGCAATGTAGGGAAGGGGTAGGCCAGACAATGGGTGTCTTAAGAGGAAAAGTATGCATAGCAAGGCCAAGAAAAAAGCGGTAAAGAAGTTAGCGTGGGGGTTAGGTGAGTGTAGCTGAGAAAGAAAGAAAGAAAGTGCCTCATTCCAGTATGTATGTATGTATGTGTGTGTGAAGTTTGCAGGATGTAAAGCAGAGACTTGATGGTGGAGTGAAAGGATGCTTTTGAATACACGTGGCAAGGTCCAAGCAAACTATTTGTCTTGGCACATCTGTGTCCCATAAACTTCTTCGTTTAGATTCAGACTGTAAGCGGGACAGAGAACACCCCTAAAATTACAGCTGAGCAAGAAAGCAGGTCGCATCAGCATGTTTTAAAGGAAGCAGTTTTTTTGTGTGAGAAGAAAATGGACATATGAGACTCCAGCAGTATCGACGTTCAGCTTAGAAGCAAAGTGCAATGATTCCGTACAAACTCTGAAAATGAAACGCAGCAATAAAAAGGCAATGGGACATGTCAGCGAAAGCTTTGTGGCCAAGCAGGGTGAGATGTTTGAAGCAGAACCACAGTTTGGTTTCACTAAGGATCCATCATGGTGGATTGCAAACATGTGCCAAGACAACACATATTCTGCAGCTGTTGCAGCTCTCCGCAGGAACACTAGCGCTTTCCCTTAGACTCTAAAATGCAGAGAAATGGCCTGCACAGCGCAGAAGCTATTTGTGCTGCTTGTACACCTCTTCCAACCCCTCAGTGGAAACTATTGCGCCTGCCTTTAGACTCTGAGATCCAGAGAATACAATGGTAGAGGCAGTGGAGAATGGAAAGAGAGAGTGAAGTTTGATGAGTGAGTTTGATGTGACTTATGTGGAGCACGCAGAAAATGTAGCCCCGTACTGGTTTTTACACCTGGAGCCTATTTCTGTAAGACATTTCAGGTGGACATTTTTGATCAAGAAGCCAGAGTGAAAAAATTGACAGCAGGTCTCTCTGGGAAAGAAAAAGCAGCAAGGCGTCGTGTGCCATTTAAATGCTGCTATAAGAAGGGCGTACTTCAGCAGCATCTCTCTTGACACTTTTATCTGTGTAATCTCTAGCTGCTTGGACACAGCGACACTGAAAATAATTGTACTGCAAATACCAAGTGACACAGGGAAAAAGGGTAGGTCAGCAAATGCCTTCTGTCCTGGCACATCTCTCAGTCAGAACTCCAGCTGAAAAATTTTGCTGTAATGATGGACTTTGCCACTTGGAGAGAATTTATATAGTTGGGAAGAAGCATTCAAAGCCGTAGTGCATTTCGTCTATTTTACAGACTGCAAAGGCACTATAAAATCCAGCACTAGCTTTTTGTTGGACTTTTTCTTTTTGAGTAGCTGCTGGACGTTTTGAAGCGGTTTGGGATCTGCTAGAGTGCAAGGTAATACATAGAGTTTGAGGAAAGTGATATACACATTTTATATCTCCAGGGAGGTGGATGCAGTTCAGTGTGTGCGAGTTACATGTTGAGCAGCTGATCACACAGAAAAGAAGAGGCTGCGCTGCAATTGCCTTTTCATTTGCAGCTTATAAACTGCACAGCCCACAATGAAACAATTCCACTTCCTTCTGTGCTACATACAGGATCACATTCTCTCAGTCTCTAAGGGCCAGGACCCCCAGCGGAGCTCTTCCCTGCGCTGCTCCTACACCAATGAGGCCGGAGCCGCAAACAGCTTGGCTTTTTCCCTGGCACCGTCTGCCAGCGCTCATCAAAATAACCACACGATGGCGCTGTCGACTAACAAAAGAAGGAAACGCACCGAGGCCAGCTCCAAAGGACAGAGCTGAGTTGGAAACGTCCCTGCTCTCAAATTAACTGTGCCAGGAAAAAAAGACTTTGCTGATCTTCCCCCTCCAAGTGTGCAAACACTTTTGCACCACACTCAAAGGGCAACACGAAATCCTCTGCCCTAACAAACATTTTCACTCTCGCAGATTCCGCTAACAAACTCAAAGACATCCGCACAACAAATGTGCCAGCGGAGAGAGAAAGTTCTTTGCTGCCTACAATTTCATCTTCACCCATCAAACAATGAACACACACCCTGCTATTGGCACTTTTCTTTTCAGCTCTACGCTCCTAAGCTTTCAGTCTCAGAGTCAAGATCCAAGCAGCACGGCAACAGGGACTACTCACACACTAAAGCTACAAGGACAAAAAGCTCAACAACTTGGTGTCTAGATTCCCACTGTCAGTTCAACAGCTCTAACCCACAGGGAAACCTCTTGGGAAAAACCTTTAAATTCACTGAGACCACCCAAAGTGCCCATCCAAACTTAATTTCTTTGCCAAAGAGAAGAACAAGAAGCTCATTTCAAGAGAAAGGGCATCCCCTCCTCCAAAATCCAAAACATCCAGTGACTGATCCCATACAATGGTGTCAGAACACTCTTACTAGAGGCAGACAGCCTTCCAAAGATGGATACTGACTCAATGACTGTACAAATTGAGGGAGTGCTTCCAAATATGCTGAGACAAGAAGCTGCTGTCGTCCTTGAGCTGCGCGACACAGCTTCTTATCTGCACCTCCAACTCTGGGGCTACGTGCTTTCCTTTCCATGAGAAAGCATTGCCATTCTCCTTCAGGAACTTACCAAGCCAAGCTGTATGCCATGTCCTGTACTATGTCCAACAATGGCTCCTGCACAGAAGGGTCTACGACATAAATATCTTGCTGGACTATACCTCCTCATGGTACCTTTAACGCCTGCCCTATTACATTGTCACTATATCATTTACTTGCCAAGGAAAGGCACTCAGAGTCACTTGGCCTTGCCTTGCCTTTGATGCTGTGGCTAGTCTACTCTTGTTTTGCTTGCTTGCTTATGTGTGCCTTGCCTGGCAAGACCTAGAAAGACCTTCCTTGCTTTGCTTTGCCTTGCCTACCGCTCTTTGCAATGCAAACCAAGTGTAGGCGCAATTGTAGGCAAGTCAAGGGAGAAGCTGACAAGGCTGGAGCCATGAGGGGCAAGCAAATGGAGTGGTAGGTGAGAGAAGGCCCAGAACTTCTAGGCAAGGATGGGCATAGGAAGGCCAGGCAGAAACAGGAAGGCCTAGGCAAGGCTAGGTTTCCCCGGAGGAAAGCAGTAGGCAGGTCAAGTGTGGGCGTAGGCACTGGTGGGAGTGCAAGGCTAGGGAGGCAAGGCAGGGCAAGGCAAGGAAACTTTTGGGTCACCAAGGCAAGACAAATGAGAGGTACATTCAAAGACTGCTGGTACACAAAAGGGGCTAGGACAGACTTCTCTGTCTGGCCTTGATCTCACATGGGCCATCTCTAATCTGCACCTAAAACACTTGGATTACCTGCTTTCCTTGGTATACAAAAGAACTGTCATTCTGGTCCTGAAGCGCAAAGGTGAAATGTGAATTTTATGTCCAAAATTCAAGACATGTAAGGATAGGTGCCAGAAGCAAGCTGCCAGGACAGATGGGTGTGCTTGCACGTGACCTCTTTTGGGCTTCCTCTCACATGCTCCTGAAACGCTGGAGGTACGTGAAAGCCTTGAGAGTCCTAGGAGAAGCAGGGAGGGCAAGGCAAGATGAAGAAATGCCGCAAAAAGAGGGGTATTGAATTCCAGGTGGGGGACGAGTGAGCAAGGGAATGCAAGGCAAGGGAGAGGAGAGGTTCAAAGGTAACGCCAAGAAAAGTGGTGGCTTTGCCAGGCAAGACAAAGGAGAGGCAAGCAAGGCAATGAGAGTCCTAGAAGGAGAAGGAAATGAAAGATTGGAGCTGGACAAAGGGGAAGGGAAACCGGACAAAGTGGCAAGGGGGATGAGTGGTGCAAGGCACTGGACTGGTAGGAAGGGCAAGGGAAAGACATGGATGGGTCAGGAAGGAAGAGGAAAACAATGGCCAGGAATGACAAAGAAATGCAAGGTTGGATAGGAAAGGAAAGGCAAGGCAATGTAGGGAAGGGGTAGGCCAGACAATGGGTGTCTTAAGAGGAAAAGTATGCATAGCAAGGCCAAGAGAAAAGCGGTAAAAAAGTTAGCGTGGGGGATAGGTGAGTGTAGCTGAGAAGGAAAGAAAGAAAGAAAGTGCCTCATTCCAGTATGTATGTATGTATGTGTGTGTGAAGTTTGCAGGATGTAAAGCAGAGACTTGATGGTGGAGTGAAAGGATGCTTTTGAATACACGTGGCAAGGTCCAAGCAAACTATTTGTCTTGGCACATCTGTGTCCCATAAACTTCTTCGTTTAGATTCAGACTGTAAGCGGGACAGAGAACACCCCTAAAATTACAGCTGAGCAAGAAAGCAGGTCGCATCAGCATGTTTTAAAGGAAGCAGTTTTTTTGTGTGAGAAGAAAATGGACATATGAGACTCCAGCAGTATCGACGTTCAGCTTAGAAGCAAAGTGCAATGATTCCGTACAAACTCTGAAAATGAAACGCAGCAATAAAAAGGCAATGGGACATGTCAGCGAAAGCTTTGTGGCCAAGCAGGGTGAGATGTTTGAAGCAGAACCACAGTTTGGTTTCACTAAGGATCCATCATGGTGGATTGCAAACATGTGCCAAGACAACACATATTCTGCAGCTGTTGCAGCTCTCCGCAGGAACACTAGCGCTTTCCCTTAGACTCTAAAATGCAGAGAAATGGCCTGCACAGCGCAGAAGCTATTTGTGCTGCTTGTACACCTCTTCCAACCCCTCAGTGGAAACTATTGCGCCTGCCTTTAGACTCTGAGATCCAGAGAACACAATGGTAGAGGCAGTGGAGAATGGAAGGAGAGAGTGAAGTTTGATGAGTGAGTTTGATGTGACTTATGTGGAGCACGCAGAAAATGTAGCCCCGTACTGGTTTTTACACCTGGAGCCTATTTCTGTAAGACATTTCAGGTGGACATTTTTGATCAAGAAGCCAGAGTGAAAAAATTGACAGCAGGTCTCTCTGGGAAAGAAAAAGCAGCAAGGCGTCGTGTGCCATTTAAATGCTGCTATAAGAAGGGCGTACTTTAGCAGCATCTCTCTTGACACTTCTATCTGTGTAATCTCTAGCTGCTTGGACACAGCGGCACTGAAAATAATTGCACTGCAAATACCAAGTTACACAGGGAAAAAGGGTAGGTCAGCAAATGCCTTCTGTCCTGGCACATCTCTCAGTCAGAACTCCAGCTGAAAAATTTTGCTGTAATGATGGACTTTGCCACTTGGAGAGAATTTATATAGTTGGGAAGAAGCATTCAAAGCCCTAGTGCATTTCGTCCATTTTACGGAATGCAAGGGCACTCTAAAGGCCAGCACTAGCTTTTTGTTGGACTTTTTCTTTTTGAGTAGCTGCTGGACGTTTTGAAGCGGTTTGGGATCTGCTAGAGTGCAAGGTAATACATAGAGTTTGAGGAAAGTGATGTACACATTTTATATCTCCAGGGAGGTGGATGCAGTTCAGTGTGTGCGAGTTACATGTTGAGCAGCTGATCACACAGAAAAGAAGAGGCTGCGCTGCAATTGCCTTTTCATTTGCAGCTTATAAACTGCACAGCCCACAATGAAACAATTCCACTTCCTTCTGTGCTACATACAGGATCACATTCTCTAAGTCTCTAAGTGCCAGGACCCCCAGCGGAGCTCTTCCCTGCGCTGCTCCTACACCAATGAGGCCGGAGCCGCAAACAGCTTGGCTTTTTCCCTGGCACCGTCTGCCAGCGCTCATCAAAATAACCACACGATGGCGCTGTCGACTAACAAAAGAAGGAAACGCACCGAGGCCAGCTCCAAAGGACAGAGCCGAGTTGGAAACGTCCCTGCTCTCAAATTAACTGTGCCAGGAGAAAAAGACATTGCTGATCTTCCCCCTCCAAGTGTGCAAACACTTTTGCACCACACTCAAAGGGCAACACGAAATCCTCTGCCCTAACAAACATTTTCACTCTCGCAGAGTCCGGTAACAAACTCAAAGACATCCGCTCAACAAATGTGCCAGCGGAGAGAGAAAGTTCTTTGCTGCCTACAATTTCAGCTTCACCCATCAAACAATGAACACACACCCTGCTATTGGCACTTTTCTTTTCAGCTCTACGCTCCTAAGCTTTCAGTCTCAGAGTCAAGATCCAAGCAGCACGGCAACAGGGACTACTCACACACTAAAGCTACAAGGACAAAAAGCTCAACAACTTGGTGTCTAGATTCCCACTGTCAGTTCAACAGCTCTAACCCACAGGGAAACCTCTTGGGAAAAACCTTTAAATTCACTGAGACCACCCAAAGTGCCCATCCAAACTTAATTTCTTTGCCAAAGAGAAGAACAAGAAGCTCATTTCAAGAGAAAGGGCATCCCCTCCTCCAAAATCCAAAACATCCAGTGACTGATCCCATACAATGGTGTCAGAACACTCTTACTAGAGGCAGACAGCCTTCCAAAGATGGATACTGACTCAATGACTGTACAAATTGAGGGAGTGCTTCCAAATATGCCGGCACAAGAAGCTGCTGTCGTCCTTGAGCTGCGCGACACAGCTTCTTATCTGCACCTCCAACTCTGGGGCTACGTGCTTTCCTTCCCATGAGAAAGCATTGCCATTCTCCTTCAGGAACTTACCAAGCCAAGCTGTATGCCATGTCCTGTACTATGTCCAACAATGGCTCCTGCACAGAAGGGTCTACGACATAAATATCTTGCTGGACTATACCTCCTCATGGTACCTTTAACGCCTGCCCTATTACATTGTCACTATATCTTTTACTTGCCAAGGAAAGGCACTCAGAGTCACTTGGCCTTGCCTTGCCTTTGATGCTGTGGCTAGTCTACTCTTGTTTTGCTTGCTTGCTTATGTGTGCCTTGCCTGGCAAGACCTAGAAAGACCTTCCTTGCTTTGCTTTGCCTTGCCTACCGCTCTTTGCAATGCAAACCAAGTGTAGGCGCAATTGTAGGCAAGTCAAGGGAGAAGCTGACAAGGCTGGAGCCATGAGGGGCAAGCAAATGGAGTGGTAGGTGAGAGAAGGCCCAGAACTTCTAGGCAAGGATGGGCATAGGAAGGCCAGGCAGAAACAGGAAGGCCTAGGCAAGGCTAGGTTTCCCCGGAGGAAAGCAGTAGGCAGGTCAAGTGTGGGCGTAGGCACTGGAGGGAGTGCAAGGCTAGGGAGGCAAGGCAGGGCAAGGCAAGGAAACTTTTGGGTCACCAAGGCAAGACAAATGAGAGGTACATTCAAAGATTGCTGGTACACAAAAGGGGCTAGGACAGACTTCTCTGTCTGGCCTTGATCTCACATGGGCCATCTCTAATCTGCACCTAAAACACTTGGATTACCTGCTTTCCTTGGTATACAAAAGAACTGTCATTCTGGTCCTGAAGTGCAAAGGTGAAATGTGAATTTTATGTCCAAAATTCAAGACATGTAAGGATAGGTGCCAGAAGCAAGCTGCCAGGACAGATGGGTGTGCTTGCATGTGACCTCTTTTGGGCTTTCTCTCACATGCTCCTGAAGCACTGGAGGTACGTGAAAGCCTTGAGAGTCCTAGGAGAGACGGGCAGGGCAAGGCAAGATGAAGAAATGCAGCAAAGAGAGGGGTATTGAATTCCAGGTGGGGGACGAGTGAGCAAGGGAATGCAAGGCAAGGGAGAGGAGAGGTTCAAAGGTAACGCCAAGAAAAGTGGTGGCTTTGCCAGGCAAGACAAAGGAGAGGCAAGCAAGGCAATGAGAGTCCTAGAAGGAGAAGGAAATGAAAGATTGGAGCTGGACAAAGGGGAAGGGAAACTGGACAAAGTGGCAAGGGGGATGGGTGGTGCAAGGCACTGGACTGGTAGGAAGGGCAAGGGAAAGACATGGATGGGTCAGGGAGGAAGAGGAAAACAATGGCCAGGAATGACAAAGAAATGCAATGTTGGATAGGAAAGGAAAGGCAAGGCAATGTAGGGAAGGGGTAGGCCAGACAATGGGTGTCTTAAGAGGAAAAGTATGCATAGCAAGGCCAAGAGAAAAGCGGTAAAGAAGTTAGCGTGGGGGTTAGGTGAGTGTAGCTGAGAAAGAAAGAAAGAAAGAAAGAAAGTGCCTCATTCCAGTATGTATGTATGTATGTGTGTGTGAAGTTTGCAGGATGTAAAGCAGAGACTTGATGGTGGAGTGAAAGGATGCTTTTGAATACACGTGGCAAGGTCCAAGCAAACTATTTGTCTTGGCACATCTGTGTCCCATAAACTTCTTAGTTTAGATTCAGACTGTAAGCGGGACAGAGAACACCCCTAAAATTACAGCTGAGCAAGAAAGCAGGTCGCATCAGCATGTTTTAAAGGAAGCAGTTTTTTTGTGTGAGAAGAAAATGGACATATGAGACTCCAGCAGTATCGACGTTCAGCTTAGAAGCAAAGTGCAATGATTCCGTACAAACTCTGAAAATGAAACGCAGCAATAAAAAGGCAATGGGACATGTCAGCGAAAGCTTTGTGGCCAAGCAGGGTGAGATGTTTGAAGCAGAACCACAGTTTGGTTTCACTAAGGATCCATCATGGTGGATTGCAAACATGTGCCAAGACAACACATATTCTGCAGCTGTTGCAGCTCTCCGCAGGAACACTAGCGCTTTCCCTTAGACTCTAAAATGCAGAGAAATGGCCTGCGCAGCGCAGAAGCTATTTGTGCTGCTTGTACACCTCTTCCAACCCCTCAGTGGAAACTATTGCGCCTGCCTTTAGACTCTGAGATCCAGAGAACACAATGGTAGAGGCAGTGGAGAATGGAAGGAGAGAGTGAAGTTTGATGAGTGAGTTTGATGTGACTTATGTGGAGCACGCAGAAAATGTAGCCCCGTACTGGTTTTTACACCTGGAGCCTATTTCTGTAAGACATTTCTGGTGGACATCTTTGATCAAGAAGCCAGAGTGAAAAAATTGACAGCAGGTCTCTCTGGGAAAGAAAAAGCAACAAGGCGTCGTGTGCCATTTAAATGCTGCTATAAGAAGGGCGTACTTTAGCAGCATCTCTCTTGACACTTCTATCTGTGTAATCTCTAGCTGCTTGGACACAGCGACACTGAAAATAATTGTACTGCAAATACCAAGTTACACAGGGAAAAAGGGTAGGTCAGCAAATGCCTTCTGTCCTGGCACATCTCTCAGTCAGAACTCCAGCTGAAAAATTTTGCTGTAATGATGGACTTTGCCACTTGGAGAGAATTTATATAGTTGGGAAGAAGCATTCAAAGCCCTAGTGCATTTCGTCTATTTTACGGACTGCAAAGGCACTATAAAGGCCAGCACTAGCTTTTTGTTGGACTTTTTCTTTTTGAGTAGCTGCTGGACGTTTTGAAGCGGTTTGGGATCTGCTAGAGTGCAAGGTAATACATAGAGTTTGAGGAAAGTGATATACACATTTTATATCTCCAGGGAGGTGGATGCAGTTCAGTGTGTGCGAGTTACATGTTGAGCAGCTGATCACACAGAAAAGAAGAGGCTGCGCTGCAATTGCCTTTTCATTTGCAGCTTATAAACTGCACAGCCCACAATGAAACAATTCCACTTCCTTCTGTGCTACATACAGGATCACATTCTCTCAGTCTCTAAGAGCCAGGACCCCCAGCGGAGCTCTTCCCTGCGCTGCTCCTACACCAATGAGGCCGGAGCCGCAAACAGCTTGGCTTTTTCCCTGGCACCGTCTGCCAGCGCTCATCAAAATAACCACACGATGGCGATGTCGACTAACAAAAGAAGGAAACGCACCGAGGCCAGCTCCAAAGGACAGAGCCGAGTTGGAAACGTCCCTGCTCTCAAATTAACTGTGCCAGGAAAAAAAGACTTTGCTGATCTTCCCCCTCCAAGTGTGCAAACACTTTTGCACCACACTCAAAGGGCAACACGAAATCCTCTGCCCTAACAAACATTTTCACTCTCGCAGAGTCCGGTAACAAACTCAAAGACATCCGCTCAACAAATGTGCCAGCTGAGAAAGTTCTTTGCTGCCTACAATTTCAGCTTCACCCATCAAACAATGAACACACACCCTGCTATTGGCACTTTTCTTTTCAGCTCTACGCTCCTAAGCTTTCAGTCTCAGAGTCAAGATCCAAGCAGCACGGCAACAGGGACTACTCACACACTAAAGCTACAAGGACAAAAAGCTCAACAACTTGGTGTCTAGATTCCCACTGTCAGTTCAACAGCTCTAACCCACAGGGAAACCTCTTGGGAAAAACCTTTAAATTCACTGAGACCACCCAAAGTGCCCATCCAAACTTAATTTCTTTGCCAAAGAGAAGAACAAGAAGCTCATTTCAAGAGAAAGGGCATCCCCTCCTCCAAAATCCAAAACATCCAGTGACTGATCCCATACAATGGTGTCAGAACACTCTTACTAGAGGCAGACAGCCTTCCAAAGATGGATACTGACTCAACGACTGTACAAATTGAGGGAGTGCTTCCAAATATGCCGGCACAAGAAGCTGCTGTCGTCCTTGAGCTGCGCGACACAGCTTCTTATCTGCACCTCCAACTCTGGGGCTACGTGCTTTCCTTCCCATGAGAAAGCATTGCCATTCTCCTTCAGGAACTTACCAAGCCAAGCTGTATGCCATGTCCTGTAGTATGTCCAACAATGGCTCCTGCACAGAAGGGTCTACGACATAAATATCTTGCTGGACTATACCTCCTCATGGTACCTTTAACGCCTGCCCTATTACATTGTCACTATATCTTTTACTTGCCAAGGAAAGGCACTCAGAGTCACTTGGCCTTGCCTTGCCTTTGATGCTGTGGCTAGTCTACTCTTGTTTTGCTTGCTTGCTTATGTGTGCCTTGCCTGGCAAGACCTAGAAAGACCTTCCTTGCTTTGCTTTGCCTTGCCTACCGCTCTTTGCAATGCAAACCAAGTGTAGGCGCAATTGTAGGCAAGTCAAGGGAGAAGCTGACAAGGCTGGAGCCATGAGGGGCAAGCAAATGGAGTGGTAGGTGAGAGAAGGCCCAGAACTTCTAGGCAAGGATGGGCATAGGAAGGCCAGGCAGAAACAGGAAGGCCTAGGCAAGGCTAGGTTTCCCCGGAGGAAAGCAGTAGGCAGGTCAAGTGTGGGCGTAGGCACTGGAGGGAGTGCAAGGCTAGGGAGGCAAGGCAGGGCAAGGCAAGGAAACTTTTGGGTCACCAAGGCAAGACAAATGAGAGGTACATTCAAAGACTGCTGGTACACAAAAGGGGCTAGGACAGACTTCTCTGGCTGGCCTTGATCTCACATGGGCCATCTCTAATCTGCACATAAAACACTTGGATTACCTGCTTTCCTTGGTATACAAAAGAACTGTCATTCTGGTCCTGAAGTGCAAAGGTGAAATGTGAATTTTATGTCCAAAATTCAAGACATGTAAGGATAGGTGCCAGAAGCAAGCTGCCAGGACAGATGGGTGTGCTTGCACGTGACCTCTTTTGGGCTTTCTCTCACATGCTCCTGAAGCGCTGGAGGTACGTGAAAGCCTTGAGAGTCCTAGGAGAGACAGGCAGGGCAAGGCAAGATGAAGAAATTCCGCAAAAAGAGGGGTATTGAATTCCAGGTGGGGGACGAGTGAGCAAGGGAATGCAAGGCAAGGGAGAGGAGAGGTTCAAAGGTAACGCCAAGAAAAGTGGTGGCTTTGCCAGGCAAGACAAAGGAGAGGCAAGCAAGGCAATGAGAGTCCTAGAAGGAGAAGGAAATGAAAGATTGGAGCTGGACAAAGGGGAAGGGAAACTGGACAAAGTGGCAAGGGGGATGGGTGGTGCAAGGCACTGGACTGGTAGGAAGGGCAAGGGAAAGACATGGATGGGTCAGGAAGGAAGAGGAAAACAATGGCCAGGAATGACAAAGAAATGCAAGGTTGGATAGGAAAGGAAAGGCAAGGCAATGTAGGGAAGGGGTAGGCCAGACAATGGGTGTCTTAAGAGGAAAAGTATGCATAGCAAGGCCAAGAGAAAAGCGGTAAAGAAGTTAGCGTGGGGGATAGGTGAGTGTAGCTGAGAAAGAAAGAAAGAAAGTGCCTCATTCCAGTTAGTATGTATGTATGTGTGTGTGAAGTTTGCAGGATGTAAAGCAGAGACTTGATGGTGGAGTGAAAGGATGCTTTTGAATACACGTGGCAAGGTCCAAGCAAACTATTTGTCTTGGCACATCTGTGTCCCATAAACTTCTTCGTTTAGATTCAGACTGTAAGCGGGACAGAGAACACCCCTAAAATTACAGCTGAGCAAGAAAGCAGGTCGCATCAGCATGTTTTAAAGGAAGCAGTTTTTTTGTGTGAGAAGAAAATGGACATATGAGACTCCAGCAGTATCGACGTTCAGCTTAGAAGCAAAGTGCAATGATTCCGTACAAACTCTGAAAATGAAACGCAGCAATAAAAAGGCAATGGGACATGTCAGCGAAAGCTTTGTGGCCAAGCAGGGTGAGATGTTTGAAGCAGAACCACAGTTTGGTTTCACTAAGGATCCATCATGGTGGATTGCAAACATGTGCCAAGACAACACATATTCTGCAGCTGTTGCAGCTCTCCGCAGGAACACTAGCGCTTTCCCTTAGACTCTAAAATGCAGAGAAATGGCCTGCGCAGCGCAGAAGCTATTTGTGCTGCTTGTACACCTCTTCCAACCCCTCAGTGGAAACTATTGCGCCTGCCTTTAGACTCTGAGATCCAGAGAATACAATGGTAGAGGCAGTGGAGAATGGAAGGAGAGAGTGAAGTTTGATGAGTGAGTTTGATGTGACTTATGTGGAGCACGCAGAAAATGTAGCCCCGTACTGGTTTTTACACCTGGAGCCTATTTCTGTAAGACATTTCAGGTGGACATTTTTGATCAAGAAGCCAGAGTGAAAAAATTGACAGCAGGTCTCTCTGGGAAAGAAAAAGCAGCAAGGCGTCGTGTGCCATTTAAATGCTGCTATAAGAAGGGCGTACTTCAGCAGCATCTCTCTTGACACTTTTATCTGTGTAATCTCTAGCTGCTTGGACACAGCGACACTGAAAATAATTGTACTGCAAATACCAAGTGACACAGGGAAAAAGGGTAGGTCAGCAAATGCCTTCTGTCCTGGCACATCTCTCAGTCAGAACTCCAGCTGAAAAATTTTGCTGTAATGATGGACTTTGCCACTTGGAGAGAATTTATATAGTTGGGAAGAAGCATTCAAAGCCGTAGTGCATTTCGTCTATTTTACAGACTGCAAAGGCACTATAAAATCCAGCACTAGCTTTTTGTTGGACTTTTTCTTTTTGAGTAGCTGCTGGACGTTTTGAAGCGGTTTTGGATCTGCTAGAGTGCAAGGTAATACATAGAGTTTGAGGAAAGTGATATACACATTTTATATCTCCAGGGAGGTGGATGCAGTTCAGTGTGTGCGAGTTACATGTTGAGCAGCTGATCACACAGAAAAGAAGAGGCTGCGCTGCAATTGCCTTTTCATTTGCAGCTTATAAACTGCACAGCCCACAATGAAACAATTCCACTTCCTTCTGTGCTACATACAGGATCACATTCTCTCAGTCTCTAAGGGCCAGGACCCCCAGCGGAGCTCTTCCCTGCGCTGCTCCTACACCAATGAGGCCGGAGCCGCAAACAGCTTGGCTTTTTCCCTGGCACCGTCTGCCAGCGCTCATCAAAATAACCACACGATGGCGCTGTCGACTAACAAAAGAAGGAAACGCACCGAGGCCAGCTCCAAAGGACAGAGCCGAGTTGGAAACGTCCCTGCTCTCAAATTAACTGTGCCAGGAAAAAAAGACTTTGCTGATCTTCCCCCTCCAAGTGTGCAAACACTTTTGCACCACACTCAAAGGGCAACACGAAATCCTCTGCCCTAACAAACATTTTCACTCTCGCAGATTCCGCTAACAAACTCAAAGACATCTGCACAACAAATGTGCCAGCGGAGAGAGAAAGTTCTTTGCTGCCTACAATTTCAGCTTCACCCATCAAACAATGAACACACACCCTGCTATTGGCACTTTTCTTTTCAGCTCTACGCTCCTAAGCTTTCAGTCTCAGAGTCAAGATCCAAGCAGCACGGCAACAGGGACTACTCACACACTAAAGCTACAAGGACAAAAAGCTCAACAACTTGCTGTCTAGATTCCCACTGTCAGTTCAACAGCTCTAACCCACAGGGAAACCTCTTGGGAAAAACCTTTAAATTCACTGAGACCACCCAAAGTGCCCATCCAAACTTAATTTCTTTGCCAAAGAGAAGAACAAGAAGCTCATTTCAAGAGAAAGGGCATCCCCTCCTCCAAAATCCAAAACATCCAGTGACTGATCCCATACAATGGTGTCAGAACACTCTTACTAGAGGCAGACAGCCTTCCAAAGATGGATACTGACTCAATGACTGTACAAATTGAGGGAGTGCTTCCAAATATGCCGGCACAAGAAGCTGCTGTCGTCCTTGAGCTGCGCGACACAGCTTCTTATCTGCACCTCCAACTCTGGGGCTACGTGCTTTCCTTTCCATGAGAAAGCATTGCCATTCTCCTTCAGGAACTTACCAAGCCAAGCTGTATGCCATGTCCTGTACTATGTCCAACAATGGCTCCTGCACAGAAGGGTCTACGACATAAATATCTTGCTGGACTATACCTCCTCATGGTACCTTTAACGCCTGCCCTATTACATTGTCACTATATCTTTTACTTGCCAAGGAAAGGCACTCAGAGTCACTTGGCCTTGCCTTGCCTTTGATGCTGTGGCTAGTCTACTCTTGTTTTGCTTGCTTGCTTATGTGTGCCTTGCCTGGCAAGACCTAGAAAGACCTTCCTTGCTTTGCTTTGCCTTGCCTACCGCTCTTTGCAATGCAAACCAAGTGTAGGCGCAATTGTAGGCAAGTCAAGGGAGAAGCTGACAAGGCTGGAGCCATGAGGGGCAAGCAAATGGAGTGGTAGGTGAGAGAAGGCCCAGAACTTCTAGGCAAGGATGGGCATAGGAAGGCCAGGCAGAAACAGGAAGGCCTAGGCAAGGCTAGGTTTCCCTGGAGGAAAGCAGTAGGCAGGTCAAGTGTGGGCGTAGGCACTGGAGGGAGTGCAAGGCTAGGGAGGCAAGGCAGGGCAAGGCACGGAAACTTTTGGGTCACCAAGGCAAGACAAATGAGAGGTACATTCAAAGACTGCTGGTACACAAAAGGGGCTAGGACAGACTTCTCTGTCTGGCCTTGATCTCACATGGGCCATCTCTAATCTGCACCTAAAACACTTGGATTACCTGCTTTCCTTGGTATACAAAAGAACTGTCATTCTGGTCCTGAAGCGCAAAGGTGAAATGTGAATTTTATGTCCAAAATTCAAGACATGTAAGGATAGGTGCCAGAAGCAAGCTGCCAGGACAGATGGGTGTGCTTGCACGTGACCTCTTTTGGGCTTCCTCTCACATGCTCCTGAAACGCTGGAGGTACGTGAAAGCCTTGAGAGTCCTAGGAGAAGCAGGGAGGGCAAGGCAAGATGAAGAAATGCCGCAAAAAGAGGGGTATTGAATTCCAGGTGGGGGACGAGTGAGCAAGGGAATGCAAGGCAAGGGAGAGGAGAGGTTCAAAGGTAACGCCAAGAAAAGTGGTGGCTTTGCCAGGCAAGACAAAGGAGAGGCAAGCAAGGCAATGAGAGTCCTAGAAGGAGAAGGAAATGAAAGATTGGAGCTGGACAAAGGGGAAGGGAAACCGGACAAAGTGGCAAGGGGGATGGGTGGTGCAAGGCACTGGACTGGTAGGAAGGGCAAGGGAAAGACATGGATGGGTCAGGAAGGAAGAGGAAAACAATGGCCAGGAATGACAAAGAAATGCAAGGTTGGATAGGAAAGGAAAGGCAAGGCAATGTAGGGAAGGGGTAGGCCAGACAATGGGTGTCTTAAGAGGAAAAGTATGCATAGCAAGGCCAAGAGAAAAGCGGTAAAGAAGTTAGCGTGGGGGATAGGTGAGTGTAGCTGAGAAAGAAAGAAAGAAAGAAAGAAAGTGCCTCATTCCAGTTAGTATGTATGTATGTGTGTGTGAAGTTTGCAGGATGTAAAGCAGAGACTTGATGGTGGAGTGAAAGGATGCTTTTGAATACACGTGGCAAGGTCCAAGCAAACTATTTGTCTTGGCACATCTGTGTCCCATAAACTTCTTCGTTTAGATTCAGACTGTAAGCGGGACAGAGAACACCCCTAAAATTACAGCTGAGCAAGAAAGCAGGTCGCATCAGCATGTTTTAAAGGAAGCAGTTTTTTTGTGTGAGAAGAAAATGGACATATGAGACTCCAGCAGTATCGACGTTCAGCTTAGAAGCAAAGTGCAATGATTCCGTACAAACTCTGAAAATGAAACGCAGCAATAAAAAGGCAATGGGACATGTCAGCGAAAGCTTTGTGGCCAAGCAGGGTGAGATGTTTGAAGCAGAACCACAGTTTGGTTTCACTAAGGATCCATCATGGTGGATTGCAAACATGTGCCAAGACAACACATATTCTGCAGCTGTTGCAGCTCTCCGCAGGAACACTAGCGCTTTCCCTTAGACTCTAAAATGCAGAGAAATGGCCTGCACAGCGCAGAAGCTATTTGTGCTGCTTGTACACCTCTTCCAACCCCTCAGTGGAAACTATTGCGCCTGCCTTTAGACTCTGAGATCCAGAGAACACAATGGTAGAGGCAGTGGAGAATGGAAGGAGAGAGTGAAGTTTGATGAGTGAGTTTGATGTGACTTATGTGGAGCACGCAGAAAATGTAGCCCCGTACTGGTTTTTACACCTGGAGCCTATTTCTGTAAGACATTTCAGGTGGACATTTTTGATCAAGAAGCCAGAGTGAAAAAATTGACAGCAGGTCTCTCTGGGAAAGAAAAAGCAGCAAGGCGTCGTGTGCCATTTAAATGCTGCTATAAGAAGGGCGTACTTTAGCAGCATCTCTCTTGACACTTCTATCTGTGTAATCTCTAGCTGCTTGGACACAGCGGCACTGAAAATAATTGCACTGCAAATACCAAGTTACACAGGGAAAAAGGGTAGGTCAGCAAATGCCTTCTGTCCTGGCACATCTCTCAGTCAGAACTCCAGCTGAAAAATTTTGCTGTAATGATGGACTTTGCCACTTGGAGAGAATTTATATAGTTGGGAAGAAGCATTCAAAGCCCTAGTGCATTTCGTCCATTTTACGGACTGCAAAGGCACTCTAAAGGCCAGCACTAGCTTTTTGTTGGACTTTTTCTTTTTGAGTAGCTGCTGGACGTTTTGAAGCGGTTTGGGATCTGCTAGAGTGCAAGGTAATACATAGAGTTTGAGGAAAGTGATGTACACATTTTATATCTCCAGGGAGGTGGATGCAGTTCAGTGTGTGCGAGTTACATGTTGAGCAGCTGATCACACAGAAAAGAAGAGGCTGCGCTGTGTTACCGCTGAAGATGAATAGATCACACGGACACAGGTCGAGGTGTGGTGAAGAGAAGAGAGAAGTTTATTTTTCCCTCCAGGATTTATAGGTTTCTGACCACGGCCAGAGATTGGATGGTCAGGATAACACTTTCTCACAGCACTGGCCATGAGAGATGTCCATCACAAGACGTGTAACAGAAAGAATGTACACATATCTATGTTTACAGTTACTGTCCTGGGAAAGTCTTTAGAAAACTATGTTAGCAAGCTCAGAAGCTGAGTTTTCAGGGCGACATCTCACCCTTTTCGGTTTAATAAAAAGAAAAGAAAAAAGAAAAATGAACAAAGAAACTAGCAACATTATAAACAATCAAAAGATAAATAACAGGAAAAATACAATACTCCATACAATCAGAAGGCTGTAATTTCAGGGTGATATCTCACCCTTTCGTTATTATAAAAAAAACAAAAAAAAACAAAGAACAAAACCCAAAAAAAACAAGAACCAGAAAAAACAACAAAACTCAAAAATAAATGACACAATTGTCCAACATCAACACCTGCTTGTGGATGGGCCATCGGGGTGAGCACGCATGTCATCTACATCTGAGTCCTCATCCGATGACCCACCCATCCGCTGACTTCCAATTTGGTCACGGTCTCCAGCCCGCTCACCGGTCGAATGCTGCCTCTGTGGTTGCAGGTCAGGACGGACACACTTCGCAGGTACCCAGCGTACCCCAGTATCTGTGGATACACAAGCATACCCTCGCCCCGAGGCAATGAGGTCATAGGGACCCTCCCACTGTTTTGTGACGAGATTCCTCACTCTAACCTTTGCCCGAGGCTGAGGCGTCTCATCCGAAGCCCGCAAAGAAAGGTGGTGATTCAACATGACCGGGTTACTGGAGTTCTGCGGCACCGTGAGGTGATTGAGGGTATATAAAGCTTTCCCCAACCGACTGTGTGGGGTCTCACCCTGCATTCCCCGTTTCTGCTTCTGCAGAACTCGCTTCAGCGTACCGTGAGCGCGTTCTACGATAGCCTGACCTGTCGGAGAATGAGGGATACCAAACTTGTGTGACACACCCCACAACTGCAGGAACTGCCGCACCTTCTGAGAGGTGTAAGCAGGACCATTATCGGTCTTCACAGCAGAAGGCACGCCCAAAACAGCAAAGGCCTGCTTCCAGTGGGCAATGACATCGCAGGTTTTTTCTCCCGTGTGAGCAGAAGCCCACATGGCAGAGGAGAAAGTGTCCACACTAACGTGCACATACCGAAGCCGGCCGAACTCGGCAACCTGAGTGACATCTGTCTGCCAGAGCTCCAAGGCCCGAAGGCCCCTGGGGTTTACCCCTGCCGGCAGAGGTGCAGCAAGTGCATGACAATCGTCACAAGACTCAACGATGTCATGGGCCTCAGCTGACGTCAGCTGAAACTGTTTCTGCAAAGTATGCGCATTCTGATGGAAGAATCCATGCGATGCCTTGGCCTGGCTGAGCGTATCAGGCTGAGGTGCAACCCATGCAGGGTTAGCCAACTTGTCAGCCCTTGCGTTACCCTCTGCAACAAACCCTGGCAAATTGGTGTGACTCCGCACATGCAGAACGTAATATGGATGCACCCGGGCCTGAATAGCACTCCACAGGGCCTTCAGTAAACTAAACAAGGCAGGATTGCTGACCTCCTTCAAGACTGAATGACCCAACCGCTGGGCTATATCGGCCACGTAGGCGGAATCCGTGACCAAATTGAAAGGTTCCTGGGAAAACTTCTGAAACGCCATGACGGCAGCCCGTAATTCCACCAATTGGGCTGACCCAGTCTCACGACTCTCCAAGACTTGCCACTCAGATCCTTCCTTCCAGGTAGCAATGGCCTTTCCAGTCCTCCCTGAACCATCAGTAAAGACAGTGGGGCCTTGCACAGGCTCCTGACTATGTTTGGGCCGCAAAGAAAGTTTTGTGAAGTTTGCCACTTGCAGCAACTTATGACTGGGCAGATGGTAAGTGATGTGCCCAGAAAAATTCTCCAGAGCACTTTGCATGGAAATACTGTTTGCAAAGCTCCAATCAAAGTCCTCCCGTGGTACCGGGAGCACAATCTTTGCGGGATCTGCACCCATCAATTGTAAACACCGTTGTCGGCATTTAATTATCAAATGAGCTATCAGCTCAAACATCGTTGTCGCCGTCTTCTGCGGCTGATGGGGCAGGAAAATCCATTCTAGGACATGCAAGGGATCAGACCACTCATCATTCCACTGGCCAATGATACCCGCAGGATGCAAATCTGGAGTAACAATGAACACAGCGACATCAATGGAAGGGTCAATGCGATGAACCTGACGAGCGGAAACCGCTCGCTGAACCTCCTCCAGTACCTGCTGTGCCTCCGGGGTCAGTGTCCGAGGTGACTTTAAATCAGAGTCCCCTTTCAATAGACCAAACAAGGGGGATAATTGTGCCGTGGTCAGTCCCAAGTAGGGACGCAACCAAGTAACGACACCCACCAATTTCTGAACATCATTCAGTGTCTTCACCGAATGCACAAATTGCACCTCCTGGTGTTGGACTGTCCGTTCCAAAATTTTCATCCCTAAGTACTTCCAAGGAGGTTGTTGCTGAACCTTTTCTGGAGCCACTTGCAGCCCATAAGAATGCAAAGCAGTGAGCAGCTGAGGCCGTATCCTCAGCAGCTCATCCTGGGTGGGCGCAGCCACCAAGATATCATCCATATAATGATAAATATGAGCATCAGGAAACTGCTCGCGAACTCCAGACAGGGCTCGAGCCACATACCATTGGCAAAGGGCCGGTGAGTTTCTCATGCCTTGCGGCAAAACCCTCCATTGATATCTCTGTGCAGGCTCAGCATTATTGATAGCCGGCACTGAGAAAGCAAATTTCGGTCTGTCATCGGGATGCAAAGGAATTGTGAAGAAACAATCCTTCAGATCCACAATGAGAACGGGCCAATCAGCAGGAAGCATGGTGGGTGATGGCATTCCAACCTGCAATGCTCCCATGCTTTCCATCACGGCATTAACTTTCCGGAGGTCTTGCAACAACCTCCATTTCCCAGATTTCTTCTTGATGCAGAAAACAGGAGTGTTCCAGGGACTGGTTGAAGGCTCCAGATGACCCTGGTCCAACTGTTCCTGCACCAATTCACGGAGGGCGACTAACTTGTCTTGAGAGAGGGGCCACTGATTTTCCCAAACGGGTTTGTCCACCAACCAACGTATGGGAGGTGTAGGACAATCTGCACCCTCCAACACAGTGGCCCCCATCAAAAATCCGTCCCCATACGCACCCCCCATGCAGCCAGAACGTCCCTCCCCCAGAGTGTTAACCGGGAGTCTTTCGTGACATACGGCCAGACCATGGCCGTGTCCCCCTCGGGGTTCGTGACGAACACAGGCCTTCGGCTCACATAGCATTGTGCAGCTCCTGCCAGCCCCACAACTGACGTCTGCACTGGGTCCAAGGGCCATCCCGAGGGCCAGTCGGCAGATCCGATGATCGTAACATCTGCGCCAGTGTCAAGAAGCCCGCGGAGACTGACTTCTGATGGCGTCTCGCCAGGGTTGGACAGGATGCAGAGCCGCTCAGGACGATCCTTGGCCGCCAGAACTGCAGTCCAGTGAACCTGAGGTGGCCCCGTGGATCCGAAGCCGCCAGTTCCCCGCTGCCGACCTTCTGCCCTGCGAATACAAGACTTAAAGGGCACAAGTTGAGCAAGTCTGGTTCCCGCAGGGATAGTAACAGGAGGGGTGAGTGTGGAAACCATGGCATAAATCCGCCCCGTGAAGTCTGAATCAATGATTCCTAGGTGCACAATGATGCCCTGAGCAGTGGCACTAGATCTCCCCACAAGAAGAGCACTCATGCCTCCACCCACTGGGCCTGAGGCATCCAAAGGGACCCTGTGCACCCTACAAGAGTCCAAGACAACTGTGTCTGCTGTGCAGACATCAAGGCCTGCAGAGCCGGAGGTGCTGGCTACAAGCTGGCTGAGCAGACCTCCATTGGCTCCGGAGTGTGAAGAGAGACTTGTGTCTGAGCGCGTCTCCCCTTCGCGCTCGGCTTCTCGTTTCCCGAGCCCGTCAAAGATTTACCATTGACATGGACCGTCGCCCTGCACACATCCGCCCCATGATTGGCCCTACCACACCGGGCGCAGTAATACAAAGGAGCCGAGGCTCCCTGCGCCTTTTTCTTCTGCTTCTTGCCGGCCTGAGCGGTCCCCTGTTGTTGCTGCCCACCCGGCGGCTTCACCCAAGGTGGCCGCTGCGCAGCAGCCACAGTAGGGGTCTCTCCAACATCGACACCAGCCTCTACACAGGCTCGCGCCATCTGTGGCAGCGAAGGATCACCAGGGATCGCACTAATGACCCTCCGACATGCGGCATTACAATTAGTCTTTGCGAGAGTCTTAAGCATCATCTCCCTCGCCATACCATCCTGCACCTGCCGCTCCACAGAAGCAGTCAGCCGATTTGCAAAACGCAGAAAAGACTCGCCATCTCGCTGGACAACAGTTGCAAAGGGCTCCTTGGGGGCGGCCAGTTCTAAGGTCCGCACCAACGCCGCCACGCCGGTCTCCTTACACTGCTCAAGTACAAGAGGGTCAAGGTTAACCTGCCTATTAACATCAGCAAAGACATCCCTACCCAGCAGAACATCTGAGCTGGCCACCCGCCTGGGATCTCGCTGACCCAAGGCAGTATTCTGCTGTACCACTTGACAAGCCATCTCAGCCCATACCGCCTCAAAAATGCCATACTCCACTGGCTGAAAGACAACACGGGCTATATTCCGAATGTCATAGGGTACCAGCACACCCCCCACAATGCCTCGAAGAGGCTGCATAACCTCGTTCGATCCAAGGCCATGCTTTTCAGCCGTCTCGCGGAGATCTGTCAAAGCCTTCCAGGGTAACGGCTGATGAGTCTTTTGAGCCCCATCCTGAAGCACAGGAAATGCCTGGTACCCCCCCGGAGGAGCGGCCTCACTTGCCGCTCCCCGTCTCGGAGAGTGCCCCAAGACAGGATCAGGCACCGGGCTGGAAGGCAAGGTCCGCCGGGTAGCCGAAGAAGCCTTGGCAGCCCGGGATCCCTCCCCCTTGGGGGCCACCGGTTTCGTCCCCGCGGCCGCCGGAGGCGACGGGGGGGGGCTGCCCCCAGCCGCAGGCGCCGGCGATGCCCGAGAACGCAAGGCGGGGCGAGGTGAAGCCGGCGCAGCGCGGCCCCCCTCCCGTGAGGGGGGGGAACGCGGCGCCGGCTGGGGCGTAGCCCGTGGAGACGCGGCACCGTCCCGTTCCGCCCCCAGGGGCCGTCCCGGGCTCGCAGGGGGAGAAAACCGCGCCCCGGAGCTGGCAGCCGGCCCAGCGTCTGCACAACGCGCCGCACCTGGCCTCACATCGCACAAATCCGGCGCGGGAGGGACAACGCTCGGCAGCGCCCCCAGCAACATCCCGTCGGGAGCGCGAAAGCCAGGAGCCGGTACCGGCCAGCCCCCCTTTGGAGCAGCGTGCGCAGGCGCTGCCGCAGAGCCCGGGCCTGCCCCATCCCCCACAGCGGGATACGACACGGCCCAGCCACAGCAGGGGCAGGGGACCGTCCCTGACATCGCCCCCAGGGGCGGCGGCGCCCCCTGCTCAGGTGGCCCCCCATCGGCCTGTGCCGGGAAAGCACACCAAGGAGGCGACCCCACCCCAGCCCGACGCAGCCGGGGTGCCGGACGCGGTGGAGTTACATCCCCCCGTTCGGAATCCAACCCTGCCCCAGACCGGCGCCGCCGGGGTGCTGGGCGAGACGGGGCCTCATCCACCCGCTCCGCATCACCGGGGGAGAGGGAAAACTCCGCCTCACTGCCACAGCTGGAATCAGAGTCGCCGCTCTCATCCAGATCAGAGAGAGTGGCCACAGAACTCACAGAAGAGGGCGAGCGACTATGCAAAACACGGGCGCACTGCCGCCAAACCCTTAGCAGCTGGACCAGCCGGGGCTCATAATCGAGCAGCAGAGCCTCGAGCAGGGAATCGCCTAAAGCATCCCAAGCCGACTTCGAAAACAGGGCCTCAACCACAGGGAAAAAACCCTCATCTCTGCCATACTCACACAATCGCTGGAACTCAGCATTCGAAACATCAATCCCTCTCTGATCCAACACCGTAAACCATATCTCCATCGCCAGGCCCCCTGTAGGAGAGAGCCCAAAAAGAGCCATAGCCACAGGCTAGACAGTACCCTGTAACACACGTGCAAGACACGTAGGGGTTCACCAGATGTTACCGCTGAAGATGAATAGATCACACGGACACAGGTCGAGGTGTGGTGAAGAGAAGAGAGAAGTTTATTTTTCCCTCCAGGATTTATAGGTTTCTGACCACGGCCAGAGATTGGATGGTCAGGATAACACTTTCTCACAGCACTGGCCATGAGAGATGTCCATCACAAGACGTGTAACAGAAAGAATGTACACATATCTATGTTTACAGTTACTGTCCTGGGAAAGTCTTTAGAAAACTATGTTAGCAAGCTCAGAAGCTGAGTTTTCAGGGCGACAGCGCTGCAATTGCCTTTTCATTTGCAGCTTATAAACTGCACAGCCCACAATGAAACAATTCCACTTCCTTCTGTGCTACATACAGGATCACATTCTCTCAGTCTCTAAGAGCCAGGACCCCCAGCGGAGCTCTTCCCTGCGCTGCTCCTACACCAATGAGGCCGGAGCCGCAAACAGCTTGGCTTTTTCCCTGGCACCGTCTGCCAGCGCTCATCAAAATAACCACACGATGGCGATGTCGACTAACAAAAGAAGGAAACGCACCAAGGCCAGCTCCAAAGGACAGAGCCGAGTTGGAAACGTCCCTGCTCTCAAATTAACTGTGCCAGGAAAAAAAGACTTTGCTGATCTTCCCCCTCCAAGTGTGCAAACACTTTTGCACCACACTCAAAGGGCAACACGAAATCCTCTGCCCTAACAAACATTTTCACTCTCGCAGAGTCCGGTAACAAACTCAAAGACATCCGCTCAACAAATGTGCCAGCGGAGAGAGAAAGTTCTTTGCTGCCTACAATTTCAGCTTCACCCATCAAACAATGAACACACACCCTGCTATTGGCACTTTTCTTTTCAGCTCTACGCTCCTAAGCTTTCAGTCTCAGAGTCAAGATCCAAGCAGCACGGCAACAGGGACTACTCACACACTAAAGCTACAAGGACAAAAAGCTCAACAACTTGCTGTCTAGATTCCCACTGTCAGTTCAACAGCTCTAACCCACAGGGAAACCTCTTGGGAAAAACCTTTAAATTCACTGAGACCACCCAAAGTGCCCATCCAAACTTAATTTCTTTGCCAAAGAGAAGAACAAGAAGCTCATTTCAAGAGAAAGGGCATCCCCTCCTCCAAAATCCAAAACATCCAGTGACTGATCCCATACAATGGTGTCAGAACACTCTTACTAGAGGCAGACAGCCTTCCAAAGATGGATACTGACTCAATGACTGTACAAATTGAGGGAGTGCTTCCAAATATGCCGGCACAAGAAGCTGCTGTCGTCCT
This sequence comes from Poecile atricapillus, assembly GCF_030490865.1. Classification (NCBI taxonomy): domain Eukaryota; kingdom Metazoa; phylum Chordata; class Aves; order Passeriformes; family Paridae; genus Poecile; species Poecile atricapillus. The sequence goes on from NC_081288.1 coordinate 72,155,405, forward strand.
TGAGCTGCGCGACACAGCTTCTTATCTGCACCTCCAACTCTGGGGCTACGTGCTTTCCTTCCCATGAGAAAGCATTGCCATTCTCCTTCAGGAACTTACCAAGCCAAGCTGTATGCCATGTCCTGTACTATGTCCAACAATGGCTCCTGCACAGAAGGGTCTACGACATAAATATCTTGCTGGACTATACCTCCTCATGGTACCTTTAACGCCTGCCCTATTACATTGTCACTATATCTTTTACTTGCCAAGGAAAGGCACTCAGAGTCACTTGGCCTTGCCTTGCCTTTGATGCTGTGGCTAGTCTACTCTTGTTTTGCTTGCTTGCTTATGTGTGCCTTGCCTGGCAAGACCTAGAAAGACCTTCCTTGCTTTGCTTTGCCTTGCCTACCGCTCTTTGCAATGCAAACCAAGTGTAGGCGCAATTGTAGGCAAGTCAAGGGAGAAGCTGACAAGGCTGGAGCCATGAGGGGCAAGCAAATGGAGTGGTAGGTGAGAGAAGGCCCAGAACTTCTAGGCAAGGATGGGCATAGGAAGGCCAGGCAGAAACAGGAAGGCCTAGGCAAGGCTAGGTTTCCCCGGAGGAAAGCAGTAGGCAGGTCAAGTGTGGGCGTAGGCACTGGAGGGAGTGCAAGGCTAGGGAGGCAAGGCAGGGCAAGGCAAGGAAACTTTTGGGTCACCAAGGCAAGACAAATGAGAGGTACATTCAAAGACTGCTGGTACACAAAAGGGGCTAGGACAGACTTCTCTGTCTGGCCTTGATCTCACATGGGCCATCTCTAATCTGCACCTAAAACACTTGGATTACCTGCTTTCCTTGGTATACAAAAGAACTGTCATTCTGGTCCTGAAGCGCAAAGGTGAAATGTGAATTTTATGTCCAAAATTCAAGACATGTAAGGATAGGTGCCAGAAGCAAGCTGCCAGGACAGATGGGTGTGCTTGCACGTGACCTCTTTTGGGCTTCCTCTCACATGCTCCTGAAACGCTGGAGGTACGTGAAAGCCTTGAGAGTCCTAGGAGAAGCAGGGAGGGCAAGGCAAGATGAAGAAATTCCGCAAAAAGAGGGGTATTGAATTCCAGGTGGGGGACGAGTGAGCAAGGGAATGCAAGGCAAGGGAGAGGAGAGGTTCAAAGGTAACGCCAAAAAAAGTGGTGGCTTTGCCAGGCAAGACAAAGGAGAGGCAAGCAAGGCAATGAGAGTCCTAGAAGGAGAAGGAAATGAAAGATTGGAGCTGGACAAAGGGGAAGGGAAACCGGACAAAGTGGCAAGGGGGATGGGTGGTGCAAGGCACTGGACTGGTAGGAAGGGCAAGGGAAAGACATGGATGGGTCAGGAAGGAAGAGGAAAACAATGGCCAGGAATGACAAAGAAATGCAAGGTTGGATAGGAAAGGAAAGGCAAGGCAATGTAGGGAAGGGGTAGGCCAGACAATGGGTGTCTTAAGAGGAAAAGTATGCATAGCAAGGCCAAGAGAAAAGCGGTAAAAAAGTTAGCGTGGGGGATAGGTGAGTGTAGCTGAGAAGGAAAGAAAGAAAGAAAGTGCCTCATTCCAGTATGTATGTATGTATGTGTGTGTGAAGTTTGCAGGATGTAAAGCAGAGACTTGATGGTGGAGTGAAAGGATGCTTTTGAATACACGTGGCAAGGTCCAAGCAAACTATTTGTCTTGGCACATCTGTGTCCCATAAACTTCTTCGTTTAGATTCAGACTGTAAGCGGGACAGAGAACACCCCTAAAATTACAGCTGAGCAAGAAAGCAGGTCGCATCAGCATGTTTTAAAGGAAGCAGTTTTTTTGTGTGAGAAGAAAATGGACATATGAGACTCCAGCAGTATCGACGTTCAGCTTAGAAGCAAAGTGCAATGATTCCGTACAAACTCTGAAAATGAAACGCAGCAATAAAAAGGCAATGGGACATGTCAGCGAAAGCTTTGTGGCCAAGCAGGGTGAGATGTTTGAAGCAGAACCACAGTTTGGTTTCACTAAGGATCCATCATGGTGGATTGCAAACATGTGCCAAGACAACACATATTCTGCAGCTGTTGCAGCTCTCCGCAGGAACACTAGCGCTTTCCCTTAGACTCTAAAATGCAGAGAAATGGCCTGCACAGCGCAGAAGCTATTTGTGCTGCTTGTACACCTCTTCCAACCCCTCAGTGGAAACTATTGCGCCTGCCTTTAGACTCTGAGATCCAGAGAACACAATGGTAGAGGCAGTGGAGAATGGAAGGAGAGAGTGAAGTTTGATGAGTGAGTTTGATGTGACTTATGTGGAGCACGCAGAAAATGTAGCCCCGTACTGGTTTTTACACCTGGAGCCTATTTCTGTAAGACATTTCAGGTGGACATTTTTGATCAAGAAGCCAGAGTGAAAAAATTGACAGCAGGTCTCTCTGGGAAAGAAAAAGCAGCAAGGCGTCGTGTGCCATTTAAATGCTGCTATAAGAAGGGCGTACTTTAGCAGCATCTCTCTTGACACTTCTATCTGTGTAATCTCTAGCTGCTTGGACACAGCGGCACTGAAAATAATTGTACTGCAAATACCAAGTTACACAGGGAAAAAGGGTAGGTCAGCAAATGCCTTCTGTCCTGGCACATCTCTCAGTCAGAACTCCAGCTGAAAAATTTTGCTGTAATGATGGACTTTGCCACTTGGAGAGAATTTATATAGTTGGGAAGAAGCATTCAAAGCCCTAGTGCATTTCGTCCATTTTACGGACTGCAAAGGCACTCTAAAGGCCAGCACTAGCTTTTTGTTGGACTTTTTCTTTTTGAGTAGCTGCTGGACGTTTTGAAGCGGTTTGGGATCTGCTAGAGTGCAAGGTAATACATAGAGTTTGAGGAAAGTGATGTACACATTTTATATCTCCAGGGAGGTGGATGCAGTTCAGTGTGTGCGAGTTACATGTTGAGCAGCTGATCACACAGAAAAGAAGAGGCTGCGCTGCAATTGCCTTTTCATTTGCAGCTTATAAACTGCACAGCCCACAATGAAACAATTCCACTTCCTTCTGTGCTACATACAGGATCACATTCTCTCAGTCTCTAAGTGCCAGGACCCCCAGCGGAGCTCTTCCCTGCGCTGCTCCTACACCAATGAGGCCGGAGCCGCAAACAGCTTGGCTTTTTCCCTGGCACCGTCTGCCAGCGCTCATCAAAATAACCACACGATGGCGCTGTCGACTAACAAAAGAAGGAAACGCACCGAGGCCAGCTCCAAAGGACAGAGCCGAGTTGGAAACGTCCCTGCTCTCAAATTAACTGTGCCAGGAAAAAAAGACTTTGCTGATCTTCCCCCTCCAAGTGTGCAAACACTTTTGCACCACACTCAAAGGGCAACACGAAATCCTCTGCCCTAACAAACATTTTCACTCTCGCAGAGTCCGGTAACAAACTCAAAGACATCCGCTCAACAAATGTGCCAGCGGAGAGAGAAAGTTCTTTGCTGCCTACAATTTCAGCTTCACCCATCAAACAATGAACACACACCCTGCTATTGGCACTTTTCTTTTCAGCTCTACGCTCCTAAGCTTTCAGTCTCAGAGTCAAGATCCAAGCAGCACGGCAACAGGGACTACTCACACACTAAAGCTACAAGGACAAAAAGCTCAACAACTTGCTGTCTAGATTCCCACTGTCAGTTCAACAGCTCTAACCCACAGGGAAACCTCTTGGGAAAAACCTTTAAATTCACTGAGACCACCCAAAGTGCCCATCCAAACTTAATTTCTTTGCCAAAGAGAAGAACAAGAAGCTCATTTCAAGAGAAAGGGCATCCCCTCCTCCAAAATCCAAAACATCCAGTGACTGATCCCATACAATGGTGTCAGAACACTCTTACTAGAGGCAGACAGCCTTCCAAAGATGGATACTGACTCAATGACTGTACAAATTGAGGGAGTGCTTCCAAATATGCCGGCACAAGAAGCTGCTGTCGTCCTTGAGCTGCGCGACACAGCTTCTTATCTGCACCTCCAACTCTGGGGCTACGTGCTTTCCTTCCCATGAGAAAGCATTGCCATTCTCCTTCAGGAACTTACCAAGCCAAGCTGTATGCCATGTCCTGTACTATGTCCAACAATGGCTCCTGCACAGAAGGGTCTACGACATAAATATCTTGCTGGACTATACCTCCTCATGGTACCTTTAACGCCTGCCCTATTACATTGTCACTATATCTTTTACTTGCCAAGGAAAGGCACTCAGAGTCACTTGGCCTTGCCTTGCCTTTGATGCTGTGGCTAGTCTACTCTTGTTTTGCTTGCTTGCTTATGTGTGCCTTGCCTGGCAAGACCTAGAAAGACCTTCCTTGCTTTGCTTTGCCTTGCCTACCGCTCTTTGCAATGCAAACCAAGTGTAGGCGCAATTGTAGGCAAGTCAAGGGAGAAGCTGACAAGGCTGGAGCCATGAGGGGCAAGCAAATGGAGTGGTAGGTGAGAGAAGGCCCAGAACTTCTAGGCAAGGATGGGCATAGGAAGGCCAGGCAGAAACAGGAAGGCCTAGGCAAGGCTAGGTTTCCCCGGAGGAAAGCAGTAGGCAGGTCAAGTGTGGGCGTAGGCACTGGAGGGAGTGCAAGGCTAGGGAGGCAAGGCAGGGCAAGGCAAGGAAACTTTTGGGTCACCAAGGCAAGACAAATGAGAGGTACATTCAAAGACTGCTGGTACACAAAAGGGGCTAGGACAGACTTCTCTGTCTGGCCTTGATCTCACATGGGCCATCTCTAATCTGCACCTAAAACACTTGGATTACCTGCTTTCCTTGGTATACAAAAGAACTGTCATTCTGGTCCTGAAGCGCAAAGGTGAAATGTGAATTTTATGTCCAAAATTCAAGACATGTAAGGATAGGTGCCAGAAGCAAGCTGCCAGGACAGATGGGTGTGCTTGCACGTGACCTCTTTTGGGCTTCCTCTCACATGCTCCTGAAACGCTGGAGGTACGTGAAAGCCTTGAGAGTCCTAGGAGAAGCAGGGAGGGCAAGGCAAGATGAAGAAATTCCGCAAAAAGAGGGGTATTGAATTCCAGGTGGGGGACGAGTGAGCAAGGGAATGCAAGGCAAGGGAGAGGAGAGGTTCAAAGGTAACGCCAAAAAAAGTGGTGGCTTTGCCAGGCAAGACAAAGGAGAGGCAAGCAAGGCAATGAGAGTCCTAGAAGGAGAAGGAAATGAAAGATTGGAGCTGGACAAAGGGGAAGGGAAACCGGACAAAGTGGCAAGGGGGATGGGTGGTGCAAGGCACTGGACTGGTAGGAAGGGCAAGGGAAAGACATGGATGGGTCAGGAAGGAAGAGGAAAACAATGGCCAGGAATGACAAAGAAATGCAAGGTTGGATAGGAAAGGAAAGGCAAGGCAATGTAGGGAAGGGGTAGGCCAGACAATGGGTGTCTTAAGAGGAAAAGTATGCATAGCAAGGCCAAGAGAAAAGCGGTAAAAAAGTTAGCGTGGGGGATAGGTGAGTGTAGCTGAGAAGGAAAGAAAGAAAGTGCCTCATTCCAGTATGTATGTATGTATGTGTGTGTGAAGTTTGCAGGATGTAAAGCAGAGACTTGATGGTGGAGTGAAAGGATGCTTTTGAATACACGTGGCAAGGTCCAAGCAAACTATTTGTCTTGGCACATCTGTGTCCCATAAACTTCTTCGTTTAGATTCAGACTGTAAGCGGGACAGAGAACACCCCTAAAATTACAGCTGAGCAAGAAAGCAGGTCGCATCAGCATGTTTTAAAGGAAGCAGTTTTTTTGTGTGAGAAGAAAATGGACATATGAGACTCCAGCAGTATCGACGTTCAGCTTAGAAGCAAAGTGCAATGATTCCGTACAAACTCTGAAAATGAAACGCAGCAATAAAAAGGCAATGGGACATGTCAGCGAAAGCTTTGTGGCCAAGCAGGGTGAGATGTTTGAAGCAGAACCACAGTTTGGTTTCACTAAGGATCCATCATGGTGGATTGCAAACATGTGCCAAGACAACACATATTCTGCAGCTGTTGCAGCTCTCCGCAGGAACACTAGCGCTTTCCCTTAGACTCTAAAATGCAGAGAAATGGCCTGCACAGCGCAGAAGCTATTTGTGCTGCTTGTACACCTCTTCCAACCCCTCAGTGGAAACTATTGCGCCTGCCTTTAGACTCTGAGATCCAGAGAACACAATGGTAGAGGCAGTGGAGAATGGAAGGAGAGAGTGAAGTTTGATGAGTGAGTTTGATGTGACTTATGTGGAGCACGCAGAAAATGTAGCCCCGTACTGGTTTTTACACCTGGAGCCTATTTCTGTAAGACATTTCAGGTGGACATTTTTGATCAAGAAGCCAGAGTGAAAAAATTGACAGCAGGTCTCTCTGGGAAAGAAAAAGCAGCAAGGCGTCGTGTGCCATTTAAATGCTGCTATAAGAAGGGCGTACTTTAGCAGCATCTCTCTTGACACTTCTATCTGTGTAATCTCTAGCTGCTTGGACACAGCGGCACTGAAAATAATTGTACTGCAAATACCAAGTTACACAGGGAAAAAGGGTAGGTCAGCAAATGCCTTCTGTCCTGGCACATCTCTCAGTCAGAACTCCAGCTGAAAAATTTTGCTGTAATGATGGACTTTGCCACTTGGAGAGAATTTATATAGTTGGGAAGAAGCATTCAAAGCCCTAGTGCATTTCGTCCATTTTACGGACTGCAAAGGCACTCTAAAGGCCAGCACTAGCTTTTTGTTGGACTT